>NC_088919.1:68101484-68401947 GCF_963576675.1 Euphorbia lathyris
ATTCGATGCCAAACGCGATTCGCGGCCGCGAATGGTGTATTTCTCGGTAACTTCAGCAAATTCCCACAACAATTCAAAGAAAAATTGGCTGAAAAACGCGATCCGCGGCCGCGGATACACATCCACGACCGCGACACGCGTGTTAAAGGCAACTCCAAGTCCGGATTTTTGGCCTAATTTTCAACCTTCTTCCTATTCCAACTATACTCATTACTCTTCCTATTCCTACTCTACCTATTAAACTTCCTATTCAAACCCTATATATATACCTATTCATAACCGCTATTGTTTTGGGGGCACGGGATGAATTGGCTACTTTTGATATGTCCACCTACCATGGATATGTTCCGGTTTTGGACATTGCGGCTCTTGAGCGGGCTCATTTGTTGGTTTCTGCGGCTCCTCCGGTTTTTATTTCTTATGCAACCCGTATTGCTCATCTTCGTGGCACTATGGGTGGAGGTGCTTTTAGTTCTCATAATGTAGGTACCGAGGGAGAAGGAGCGGAGGAAGGAGCGGAAGATGCCCCACAAGCCCAAGCAACACGAGATAATGATCCGGTGGATTTAAGGAGAATTTTGAACCAAATCAATGCCAATAATCGACAAATGAATTTACGGATTGATGATTTGGTGGAGAACAACATGGTGATGAATGACAACCTCAATTCTTTGAGGCGTGCGCAAAGATCGACTCGGCATCGGATGCTTTCGTTTTTCCGACGCCGAAATGTGGAAACTTCACCAACACCTCCGGATTCCCCGCCGCATGCTTAGGTTTTATCTTTTATTTTTATCTTATCTTGTTTTCATTTCAGTTTCGTACATTTTTATTTTCTTATGTTTCGTACAATTTCAGTTTTAATTTAATTTTATGATGCATGTTTTTTTTGCTATATCTTTCATTTCTTTCCGTTTGTTTTATCTTTAACGTTTTATCTCCATTTTTGCACCAATGAGGACATGGTCCAATTTAAGTGTGGGAGGAGATATATACATATATCATTTTTATACAAACGAATGAATGAACGAATGTATGCAAATGAATGAATGAATGTATGCAACACTTGTTTGTTTTCAAAAATACAAAATGCAACGTATATTGCAACACTTTTAAGTATATTGCAACAAATGAAAAAAATTAACATTTTTTATGAAATATCATTTTTACATTTATAAATTAATCATAAGTTAAAATTTTTACGATTATTTTTAGGTTATCATTATCGATAGAAATAAATATTTCTATACGGGTAATATTTTTTAAATTTTTCACAAATCTTCGACACGATTTTAAGTAAAAATTGTCTCGTGTGAATGTATTTAAGTAATAAATTCTTTATTTTCAATCTCTATTTCATGTCATGAAATTCATGATATAATAAATCTTATTTTAAATTTTCAATTAGGTTTATAGGCATTAAATTAAACTAACAATTTTTTTAGCTCGGTTTTGATTTTGTTTTACATTAACACCAATTGAAGTTTTTAAGGAAACTTTAGCCATAATACATGTTGAATTTTAAGTCAATATAGGATGAATGTGCTAATTTTCTTTTTCCCAAGTTATAATCAATAAATCGTATTCTTAACTTTTGGCCACGATTGAGACCAACCTTATCACAATCGAGGTATGAAAGGGAAGAAATTAATAAATAAAGCGTACTTTTGGCCACGGTTGCGACCACCCTTATCACAATCGAGGTATGAAAGGAACGTTTAAATAAGAAAAATTAAGCGTGTTTAAAGTTTAAAGTAACGATTGCGTCCACCCATGGTATGGTCGGTACCTCTTAAGCGAACACAAATAAAATGCATATAAAGTTACGATCGAGACCACCCTTATCACGGGCGTAACTAAGCAAATAAATTAAACTTAATACTCATATATAATAATTCAAGTTTGGGAAAGGAAATTTGGTGCTTTGAAATGCCTTGAGATGAAAGACTCAATACCATGCATGCTTACATCATCCCGAATACTTCAATTTAAACATTGAAATACAAGACGAATGATATATCGTACTTATACTAAGTTAGTTTGATATTTTGCGTATAAATTTGCCATGCAAAGTTAGTCTTTTCGGCTTAACTAATTTAAAAGGTAAACACAAAGATATATGTTTTATTTTCATAAAGAGATTAGTTAAGGAATAAATTCAGTGAAATTTTGCTCGGGACTAGCAAAAGATTAAGTGTGGAGATTTGTTAAGCCCAAAATATACCTAAATTATCATTAACATTTACATCATTATTTTTACAAATTTATGTTGTTTATATCTGTTTAGATTACTTTTACTCTCGAATATCTTTCTTTCTTGCAAGGTACCTAAATATTTGGTAAAATCCAAATAGGAACGAAAAAGGATCTAAAACAGAAGAAAAACCCTACAAAAGGAGTCAAAGACGACGTAAATCGAAAGCGCCAAGTCGAAGACACGAATGAAAGCTAAGAAGTGAGAAAAATCACCGGGCCGCGACAGTTGATCCTCAACCCGCGGTCGCGACACGCGTGGTATAGCTATTTCTCCCCTTCGTCCGTCGTTCAACTCAATGCTACGTCATTCACGGCCGTGGATTACCATCCTCGGTAAGTGCAGAAAATTTACAAAGAGCATTTAACACATGCTGAAAATCCAAGAAACGTGTTCGTTCAAGTGGATAAAGACGTCCTTTCACAACGGACACGACTCTTAACTAACGGATACATCACTTCAAACACAACCCTTCAACATCTATAAATAAAGAGTTGATGTTGAGGAAAAGTAGCAGTGAAATGTTATAATATAGATATAGAATCAGAGCGTAGAACTTATGTCGAAGTTCTAAGTAAACACATTTCGAGAGTTAGAAATTAGATTCTGTACAAAACAAGATGAGGTACACATATTGTTTATAGTTTAATTACAACTCAGTAGCGTTTAGACATTGTTCCAGTTTTAGTTTGTATCATGGTAGTGGCCGACCGAATCCCTATTACGAAGTTACAGCGAGAAGATTGAGTAGAGTGTTCGCCCCTGAGCCTGACAACCTCTTAGGAAACCCAAGGAAGCGGAACCGATCAAGCCCTTCACTTGCACGCCCTCGAAGAACTCGATGCTCCTTGTTCTCTATAAACTTGTATCAATTTATATTTCATCTAATAAAGTCCGTTCTATTCGACAAATCGTTATGCAGCACTTATGGTAACCAACCCAATATAAGTGAGGCTGGTGTTTTCATTAATATGCACTTGAATTCAAAATCATTACAAGGAAACTTTGTTGAACACTTAGGCAAATTATCATCTCGAAAGAGTTTTAATTTGAGTAAGGGCAACTATCCCGAAAGGGTTTTGTCGCGTTCAAAGCCAATTAATTAGAGGTTCCGTCATTTATTTCATCATCATAATTGATACAAAATTTAAGTTGTTTTCTTTGCTTAATGCAAATGAATAAATTCATTCGTTTTTCTAAAAAGTTCTAAATGTTCCTGTTTTGTAAAATTCATCCTTAAAATCAGAAGACCTTTCTAACAATCGATTTATTCTAAATATAAAATCTTATTCCAGCATTTTCAAATACTCAAAGTTCACAAATTCAATTAAACAAATTTCCTAAATTCAATTAAACCAATTTTCACTTTTCATTTACATTTAATAGTAAATCTAACTAGTTCGAAATTAACAGATTCAAAAAATAAGTTTTTTCGTTAAAAAAACGTATCCCTGTGGGATCTATATTTTTATTACTACAAGCGAAACCGTGCACTTGCGAAAATCGCTCAACATTACCTCCATAATAAACTTTAAAAAGGCAATAAAAACGGGATAGTTGAGAATTTAGCGAAAACTTGATAGTACACAAATGAAACCCAAATCTTTGTGAGGTATTTTTGAGCCTAAAAGAGTTCGTACGAGAACTCTAAATTCTTTCACATTTTTTCGAGAGCTTTGACTTCACTCGACTCATAGAATTTGCATCCAATACCAGGTTAAGTACACTTATTTTTGGTAAAAAGGCAATAGATGATAAACCGAACCCACTTAGGCTAATTTTTCTTAATTTATTTTTCTCGTTTTCATTGAACATTAGGAAACCCCTTCGAGCCTATTAACCAACCTTTTTGTTAACACCCTTTTAAACATTTAACCCTTTTTCCTCTTGTTCAAATACCGACAAAATCAATTTGCACCCGAGTTACCCGAAATAAGTCACGACCTTAGCAAATGAGCACCATAAGCTTTCAAAATATTATTTTTGTGCCTCTATCAAAACAAAGGAAACAATAAAAGAGAAAAGGCATTCTCAAGCTCCACCCGAGCAATTTTGAAATATATTTTATAAAATTCGCCAAGGCCAAAACAAAAACACGGTGCAATCACAAAACGGTATTTTTGAATTCGAGTTTCTTTAAACTAACCACTAAAGAAGCCACCCACATTACAACCCCCCTCCGGGTTCATTTTTAATGTTGCCTAACCATATTTTAGGAGGAAAAACTCGGATGAAAATGCAAATTCAACATGATCTCAAGTAAGTGCAAGGAAGAGTGCGAAAACACCGACCCACCAAAAATTGAGCGTAAGAGTGAAATTCCTTGGTGAGGTACTACCGAGTTCTCAAAAAAATGATCGGCTCCCGTTAATATCGCCTATTAAACTTAATCATGGAGGTCTCAAATAAGTTTTTGTACTCAATTGCTTGCGTAGGTACTTACCGAAACCTTTGCATAAAACCGTAACTTTGAAATCACGCACTTGGTAAAACCAACCTTCGGTTTGTTTCTCAATTATCTCAATCCCTTGTCTTTCGATTTCTTTTACTTGAGGACAAGTAAAACTTTAAAGTCCGAGGAGGTTTGATAGGGGCGTTTCGTCCCTATCTTTTAGCGTGATTTACGGTTTAATTTTAGAAGAAATAAATAAGTTTAATTACAAAAATATGAGTGTTTTAATAAAATAACAAAATAAAAATAAATTCCTTACTTTCGGTTAATTTTCTTTATTTTTGATTAATATTAGAAAATAAAACGTCAAACTAACTCGGCTCTCAAGATTTGTATTTCAGGTACGAGGAAGGAGTGAAAATCTACTCAAATACGCGGGGCGTATCATTATTTACGTGGGGTGTATCGTCATTTACGCGGGGCGTAAAACATGGTGTCAGAAATAATTGCCTTATCCGCAGGCACCATGTGGAAATGACTCAGCATACGCGGGGCGTATGACACCTTACGCAGGGCGTATGACACATGTCGGAAATGATTGGCCTAATCCTGAAAGTCAGACTGCATTGTCTCCCGGAGTCAACTCTCCATACGTGGGCGTATCACTATTTACGCGGGGCGTAAAAGGTAGTTCTTCAACGTAAAAAGATCAGAGACTCATTTACGCGGGGCGTACTTCAGCTACGCAGAGCGTATTTGAGACAATTAGACATAGAATTGGTCCACATGCAGGAGATTTCTGACGGAGTGGGCACTTACGCGGGGCGTATATCACCTTACGCGGGGCGTATCATGGGATTTCTGCACCAAATAATGTTGCTCCATACTTGTACCTTGTGAAGTTACAATTCTACCCCTAGCTTGATGTATAAATAAGAAGCTCTTGAACTTCATTTGATACCAATTACACACTAGAGAGCTATACTATACTCTTTTCTTTCCTTGTAATTTAGATTCAGATTTTGTAGTTAAACTCTCTCCCTCGAGAGCTTGTTCGGTTGTTCCGGCATTCCACCGAAGTTCCGCTCCATCATTCGTCAGCAAGCTCGAGAGTTCCACCTCCACGACCTAGGAGATGGCTTTGAGTCCGGTTAGCTAGTTCCAAGGGCGGATTCTCCCTTTTTACTTGCTAATTAGCTTGTACTCTTCCTATGTACTAGGTTTGGTTGTATTTATAATTTATGGTTTATAATCTCTATTTCCCTTTACGTGTTAATGTTTATTGCTTGTTTTGATATTGATAATTGATTATTGTGTAGGAGCACGCGATTACCGCCGCCATCCGGGCTATCTTTAGGGAATTATATAGGTGTTGCCCTACCGAAAGTAACAAACCGGAAACCGTAGGAATTGACAAGCCACGGAACTTACGGGCCCTAATTTCTAGTTCCCCCGCATTAGACACGCCTTGACTAGGAATCACGTAGTCTAAGTACTTCACGAGTCGGTCTTACTACACTTGGCCGTCTTTGCAAGAGTAAACCATTATCCGTATACATTTAGAGTCGTTATTTATCGTGGTTATAACTTATCATACACACCCCGCTTCGTAGAGTTTTAGCTGCACGAATCTGAGTCGCCAATAGTTAGGAATAGTGTGTAGTTGTGTCTTACTTTACCCCAAAGTAATCACCGCTTAAATAACATACGAAACCGAGTCGTCTAATACTTGTAATTATAAATCCCGTGGATTCGATACCCGGTCTTAACCGGATTATTACTTGATACGACGGGGTACACTTGCCCCTAAGTAGTCGTAGCGTCTAAGTAGAGTCAAGATCAACTTATAAAGACCACATCCGTAGACATAGCACATTCACCGCAATACACATTTAGTCGTCATAAGAAACTCTACCACTAGACTTTACGCCCATCAAGTTTTTGGCGCCGTTGCTGGGGATTTATAATTTCCTACAATATTAGGCAAAAACGTTTCATTGTTAGTTTAAGCATTCTTTTTGTATAAATTGTTCATAGATACGTTTGCTAACATTATTCTTTTTTGTTGATAATTCTTATATACTTGTTTTACTTTATGCACACCCGATCTAAAAGTGATTCTCTCGTACCTATTGATCTCGAAATTGAACGTACTCTTTGTAGGATTCGAAAAGAGAGAATGGCAAACCCCAACGCCGAGGTCAACCAACCCAACGAAAACCCAAGGCCACACGTGAACAACATCCATGGGGCCAATGATACGCGTTCGATGATGGAGATCCTTGCACCGCATCGTCCCTAAAATCGTAACGGCATTGTCGCTCCCACAATTCCGGCCAACACATACGAGATCAAGACCGGAATGATCCAACTGATACAACAATGCGGTCAATTCGGAGGGGAACTCCACGAAAACCCCAACGAACATTTGGATAAATTTCTTATGTGTGCCGATACCTCTCGGCAAAATGGTGTTCCCGTTGAGGCTGTGAGACTGAAATTGTTTCCTTTTTCATTGACAGGACAGGCGCTGGGTAAACTTCTCATCCGTATCGATTGAAATTTCATCAATTTTGATAATTAGGTGATGCGGCGTGGCCTAGTAGCGTCGTTTTCTACGATGAAATATGTATTACGATGATTGCGCTATGAATATGGATGTGATCTTTTAAATGCTCTAAATCTCCTAGACGTCACTACTTAGGGGCAAGTGTACCCCGTCGTATCAAGTAATAATCCGGTTAAGAACGGGTATCGAATCCACGGGATTTATAACTACAAGTATTAGACGACTCGGTTTTATATGTTATTTAAGTAGTGAATACTTTGAGGTTGATGTGGTAACCAACTACAAACTACTCCTAACTATGGGTGAGACAAATTTATATAACAAAACTCTACGAAATGATATGGAAGGCGATAAGTTATAAATATGACAAACAATGACTCTCAATATATAAACGGTTGATGATTTACTCTTGCAATGACGACTACGTGTAGTGTGACCGACCCGTGAAGTACTTAGACTACGTGGTGTTGGTCCTTTATAACGTTACAAGTATAGTTCCAAGGGGGGGGGGTTAGGAACTATTTAAAAATTTTAAGCTAGGGCAGACTTCTTTTTCGTGAGAAAAAGGTTTGGACAGCGGCGTTGAGTGAATAGCAAGATACTGGCTTAGTCAACTAGTGACTAGGTCAGTTTCTTTACTTGAGTCAAGAGATAGCACTTAGAGTCTATTCCTGAGCTCGAATATTCAACGCGCACAACTCAGCTTGACCTCTTTACTTGGTCAGTTTTTGTTTAAGGAAGCAATAAATATATAAAGGAGTTAAAGGTTAGAAATATGTTACTCAGCAGATTTATCCAGGTTCGGCCTCCAAGCCTACGTCCTGTCCCCGGAACACGTTCCGAGATTTCGAATTCTCTACTGAGCTCTTTAACGGTAGAGCATCAAACCTTTTACAATCTTAGCAACTGAGTATAACAAGAGTACCTTCCTCTATACCTCTACTCAATCCTAATCTCTCGCTGAGTACTATAACCGAGTACTCAGCCTCTCCTTTCTAATTTTTAGAAATGATAAGTGTTTGTCCTAAACAATGATTGCTAAGACACCTTAGATGATTGAATAATCACTCTAGACTTTTACACAAAAGATATGAAATTTAGTGTAAGATTGCTTTGCTTTTTCTTGCAGAACTTTGCGTAGAAATTTGGTCAGCGTAATGGCTTGATCAAGTTCTGTGTAGAATGAAGCAACTGATGGCACTATTTATAGAGACGTCTGAGGCATCGGTTATTTCGAATTTCGAAATAACCGTTGGAGGGAAACGGCTTCCTGTCGTTGTCATCCTGACTTGCTCAGAGCTCTCGGCCAATCAGATTTGAGTATCTTCTGTCCTCGGTCAGCTTTTGGTCAGCTCGGCAGAATGTCTCTCCATTTATGGTAATGTCAACTAGACAGCATACTGTGTCTTCTGAACTTTACCCGAAATGGAAACACTTTGTCTAGAAGTTGTTCTTAGCCAGCTGCTGTCTTGTACTGTTTGTCGAATCAACTCAGCAGCTTCGTCCCGAAGTTGTTCCTCAAAGGTCTTCTAGATCCTTCTCTTGTTGAGCTGCGTTTTGTACATAACGACAACGTTTTGACATACGCGGGCTGAGTTGCCTTAAACTGTTTGACTTGGGCTTTGACTTCCGTATTGGGCTTGGGCCTTTTAATCTTGTGTCTTATAAACAATGTAACTCAACATTGAACAAACACATTAGTAGAATAAATCAAAGCATTTAAACTTAGTGTGTTTAGAATATGTTTTTAATTATACTTAAACAATTTTGTCAAATCAAAATTATGTGGAAAGGTGTTTCAACACGTGGTTCCTAGTCAAGGCGTGTCTAATGCTTGGGACCAGAAATTAGGGCCCGTAAGTTCCGTGGTTTGTCAATTCCTATGGTTTTCGGAGCGTCACTTTCGGTAAGGCAACACCTATATGAATACCTAAAGATAGCCCGAATGGCGTCGGAAATCGCGTTCTTCCTACACAATAATCAATTAAGAATATCAAAACAAGTAGCAAACATCAACACAAATATAAAGAAAGAGATTATGAATCATAAGTTATAAATATGGAGAATGTAAATATGAAATACAACCAAGTCTAGTACATAGGAAGAGTACAAGCTAATTAGCAAGTGAAAAGGGAAGAATTCACCCTCGGAACTAGCTAACCGGACTCAAGGCCGTCTCTTAGGACTTGGAGGTGGAACTTTCGAGCTTGGTGAACGGAGGTGGAACGGAACTTCGACGGAATGCCGGAATCAACGAACAAGCTCTCAAGGTGATAGAGAATTGCTATATAAAATCTGAATCTAAAACTAAAATAGCAAGAACTTCAAAATATGAAACTTGTCTCTACAAAGAGGTGTGTGAAATGAGTGCTAGTCACTCCTATTTATACACATCAAGCTAGGGTAGATTTGTAATTTTACAAAGTACAAGCATGGAGCAAAGCATGGAGCAACATGATTTTGTGCATATTTCCCATTCCTACAAGCATGGAGCAAAGCATGGAGCAACATGATCATAATGACCCATTCCTTCAATAATTTCCTGCATGTGGATTTAATTCGGGTCTTGTTGTCTCGACCACGCACCGCGTATAGTGATATACGTCGCGCGTGTTTGAGCTCCTGGCGTTTTATTGCTTGAAATACACCATTTACGCCTTGCGTATCCTAAAACACGCCTCGCGTACTGATGGTTGACTTAGGAGACAATGCAGTCTGACGTTTATGATTGGGCTCATCATTGCATTTGGATCCCACGTGGAGTCTGCGGATAAGGCAATTATTTCTGACTAAGTGTTCCACGCCCCGCGTATTTTGGTAGATTTCCACTCCTTGCTCGTACATGAAATACAATTCTCGAGAGTCGAGTTAGCTTGACGTTTTATTTTCTAATATTAATCAAACATAAGGAAAATTAACCGAAAGTACAGAATTTATTTTTATTTTGTTATTTTATTAAAACACTCTATTTTTGTAATTAAACTTATTTATTTCATCCAAAATTAACCCGTAAATCACGCTAAAAGATAGGGGTAAAATACCCCTATCATTAGGAGGAAATGTTACCAAATAATAGATTAAATGGTAAAGACTAATATTTTGGATAAAGCAAGGAGCAAAAAGCAACATTTTGACTATGTAAAGGCCTAATAGTAATTTAACCCAAAAATATCGTGTTGAGTTAGTTATGAGTTTATAATTCTCTTGTAATATTATTTCAACTTGAACCACATGTTTTTTTTTTTTTTTGTAATCATAAGATGAGATTGGCGAAAATAATTTTAATGGAGAAGGCATGATACTCATTTAATTAGATAATTTTAATAAGATATTATTCTCCTTTAAATTTCATATACCCATTTTGCAAATAACTTCAAATTATTACTACCAATTTCAAAGTATTAAATAAAGTGAACAAGACACATACCCTACCAATGAGCGAAGACATGATGTAAAGCGAGTCAGACATTTGAGTTAAGTTCCATATTTCTCCTGATACATTGGTGCCTCCTTGTACATCATGATTTCTTCAATCCATGACCAATCTTGTGGTGGCTCAAGATTGAGCACACCATTGCCAAGTACTAAATATGATGACTTCTCGCCCAAACAATTGATGACAAACTCAATTCCAATGCCCTAAAAAGGCAGCACCAACATTCATCGTCCACAAAGTGTCTGATCATCCATGCTCGAAACATAGAATATACAAACTGTTGTTTAGAGCATGGATGATCAGTCACTTTATGGATGATGAATATTGATGGTGCTTTTTTAGGGCATTGGAATCGAGTTTGCCACCAGTTGTTGGGGCAAGCAATCATCATATTTGGTGCTTGTACAATGGTGTGCACCATCTTGAGCCACCAGAAGATTGGTCATGGATTGAAGAAATAGTGATATATGAGGAGGCAACAATGTATCAAGAGCAATATGGAACTTAACTCGAATGTCCAACTCGCTTTGCATCCTGTCTTCGCTCATTGCGAGGGTAATTGAGTGTCTTGTTCACTTTATTCAATACTTTGTTAATTACATTGTATTAGAACCGAATATTCAGATTGGATTGTACCGAAAAAAATCAATACAAACCAATTTAGAAATTATTGAACCGAACCGAGCTCACCTATAATATTGCTAACCATACAGAACAAACATTCTTTTTCATCGACCATACAAGGAAAAGTGGTAGTGTTGGTAGCAAAAGGAATTTTTACATTAGGTTAAGGAGAAAAAACATCTTTAATGTTTTGGATTATAAGCAATTTTATCCCTAGTATTGGAAGTCAAAACTAATTTTACCCCTAATTTTGATAAATTTGGTCAATTTGAGAAATAATTATCAAACTATCTTCTCGATCATGAATCTTGTCATGTACACTTCACGTGTGCGCCATTTTAATCATTTTACCAATAAAAATCACAAATCACAAATACATGTTGGGATGTGAAAAAAAAAAATATATACTAACTTTTTGTATGAATTAGACAAAAAAATTCACCAAATTAATAAATATTAATCTCCAATTCAATTATTAAATTATAAATAACATGAAATCTTTCTTTAGAACAAAATAAGCAACAAAAATATCTGTGTTTTATAATAGTGTTTCAAATTGAAACAATTTATCAACGTTATGGATAGAATTGATTTTGGCTTCCAACATTAAGGACAAAATTGCACAAATTTTACATTCTAAAAGTTTAAGTCCTCTATAATCCCAAGTCCCCCCACTGTGATTGTGTATATATAAAATGCATTGAAGGAACAGTGGTAGAGTTGGTATCTATTGCCAAGGAGGTTATGCAATCTGAAGATTCATCTTCATAAATGTCACCTCTTTTAATACCTGGCTTTAGATAAATCACCACTGGATGTTTAAGCTCTTCCGCATCTCTTCAACCAAATACATATTGACTATAATTTCGATGTGAATGAAAATTGTGGTTGAAGAGATCGAATTAGTTAACAAGTATAAATATAAGTTCAAAAAAATATATTATAAAATAACGGGCTTGTGCACCGATAATGGTTGGCTTTATCTAAACCACGCAGTAATGATATGCGGGTTCAATGCATTTTCATGTACATGAGAGAGAAAGTGAATAGACCACTATAGTTATTTCAAATAGTGTAGAGTTTTATTAGGATTAATATGAATATTTATAGTGAAATCATATTATAAGCAATAAAACAAGACTGATAGCATACAATGATATCCTACCACATCCATATTGACCCAGTAAAACCTTCCACTACTCCGAAATATTCATTGATCTATCCACTTCCTCTCTCTTGTGCACCAAAATGCATTAAATCCACACATATCATGACCGCATGATTCAAATAACCCTTATGCATCGATAAGGGTTGCCTTTATTTGAAACACGCGGTGATGATTTGCGGGTTCAATGCATTTTCATGTACATGAAAGAGAAAGTGAATAGACCACTATAGTTATTTCAAATAGTGAAGAGCTTTATTAGGATTAATATGAATATGATAAGCTACATGCTATCAATCATGTTTTACTGCTTATACTATGATATGATTTTATTAAAGTCCACTTAAATCATAAGACATGATATCTGTTGAAGCTATATACAAAAAGCAATAAATTTCATATATCCATTTTGTAAATAAGTTTAAACTATTATGGGATGTTTTGTATTTTATGGGGATATAGATAGCGATAAAGATTGGAATAGGAATAAGAATAAGAGGGTTTATTATTCCATGTTTGATTCGTAGGATAGATTATATTACACCTATCCAAATCCAAATTTAAATAGAAAGTATATATTATTGTAGTATCAACATGGACTGGAATTAATTAACTTTATTAGACATTGATACTGCAATAATATATATATATATACAAACTTAGACTATTCCATTTATTTAAGTTCTCTCTATTTTTATCCCTATCCTAACAAACACCTCCTTACTACTAATTTCAAAGTTAATAGATATAACATTTTCTCCTTATGTTTTCATGATTTAAAACAATGAGATCAAACAATTATAATACTAACTACTATCTTATAGTTAATCCCCAAAAATTGAAATAATACTCAATTTTGCTAAACAGGAATCATTTGTCATAGGATTGCGATAATGTTCTCTTATACCTAAAAGAAAGAATCCCCTCAATACTTCGGTGTTCAACATTGAAGAAATCGTATTTAGGATCACAATCACAAAGATTAGGTATGGACAATTGACTAATTAGATATGAACAAGTTCATCATTCAATTGGGGAAAAAAACAATTTTGAATTTAAATATCAGAAACAAGTTCATCATAATAGGCAAGAGTAGAAAAATAAATAAGCAAATATAGATTGAGCAAGTCAAGCATTCCTCCAATGAAATTCACAAATAAAGACATAAATAAGCATTCTAAACCAAAAACGGCATAGTTTTACCTGTTAGCGAGGCCACATCTTCATTCACGATCTAAGAGACCACACTTTGCATAAAATTGTCAGCTGATTTCAATGAAAACTTTCTCAGATGCAAAGAAAATTATAAGAACGATGATCTCTATCAATAAATTGGACGATTTTCAATCTAATTCACGATATAATTTCATCTCAGATTATAAGAACGATGATCTCTATCAATAAATTGGACCATTTTCAATCTAATTCACGATCTAATTTCGTCTCAGATTATAAGAACGACCATCGCTATCAATAAATTGGACGATTCTCAATCTAATTGAATAATTTCTATAAAAAAATGAAAAGAAATGGAAAGATTTCTCTCAGACAAATGCCTCGATTTGTCGTCATGATTTAGAGAATGGATAATCGGACTCGCCATCTGTGTTTTCTTCATCACCGAGAAATCATTATCATTAAACTACTCTACTCTATAACTAGAAAATCAAAGCAAAAACTTTTGATTAAACAGTGGAAAATCATTGATTGAAAAAAGAGTAGAACGAAAAAACAGTAACGATAAAAACGCAGCCATGAGAGAGGAAATTTGAGAAAGAGAGCCTTGATGATGTATTTATAGCGAACTGTATCAATTTAGGTTTTCGAATCATGCACTAGAAATTACAACTATACCCTTTAAGCGAATTGTTTTTTATTTCGCAAAATAAAAAAAGAGGTAATTTAGCTTTTTCTTTTTGTACTTTTTTTTCAATTTTTCTATACACCCTTAATATTTTTTGTGGGTTGCTATTTACCGTCCCATTTTTCCTACTTACCACCATTATTTGGACTTTTTTTTCCTTTTTCATAATTTTTAATTTCCGACGGATTACCAACGAACTACATCCACCGGTAAAAGGGTCGCTGCTCCCGGACACCGATCACGATTTCGGTACACTGGAAATATATTCCGACCCATTTTCGGTTGGAGAATTCGCCGGTATATTTAGACACCGACCGATATGTTCAAAACGGATTTCCGCCGGTGACTTTTCCAGCCAAAATAAATACCAACGCTTTGGCTGCAAAGTAAATTTCTGGGACGGATTTACTATTCCAATGTTGTGATTAGTAGCAGATATGGTTCCGCAGCTAATCCGCCGATTAATTGCAGCAGAATTGATTCCGTCGGAGAAGTTCGCCGGTAATTCGCGATTTTCTTGTAGTGTTATGTAATAGATAAGATGCAAGCATATCATTCACATTGACAGTTAGGAGCAATTTTACCTTTAATGTTTACCTATAAGTAAGGTTGTTCATTGGTCGGTTCGGTTTGAAAACCGAACCGAACCGAAAGAACCAAAAACCAAATAGTCTCAAAAATAAAAACCGCACCTAATCGAATAATAATAAATAATCGAACCGAACCGAACCGATCGAATTACTTTGGTTGGTTCGGTTATCCGGTTTCCTTACATTAAATTTTTTTATTAACAATTATTTTTATGTAAGGCTAATATTACACCATTAATGATGTTATTGGGCATTTACTTATATATACAATAATTTTTATTTTTATTTTTCTTTTTGGATTGAAAGAAAAAAAATAGAAATTTTATATAGAAATGAAATCAATCTTAATTCCAAATATGAATTAGTGTACAATTGTACTAAATTGGTAGACAAACATTAAATAGACCAATAATATAATCCATTACATGTAATCCAAAAAATATCATGCTTAATAAAGATTCTAATAATATAATTCTAAATCAAATATAACTTAGAACAATAACGACATACACCAATTATATAATAAATCTAATTTCTAATTATATTAAATTTATTTCGGTCTGTTCGGTTAATTCGGTAATTTTGATTTAAAAATCGAACCGACCAAAATTACCGAAATATTATAAAAAAATAAAACCAAAACCGAAGCGAAAAAATGAAATTCATCAGTTCGGTCGGTTATTTCGGTCCGGTTCGTTTTTTAAGACTCCTACCTATAAGGTTGGCTACCAAAAGCAATTTTATCCCTAATGTTATCTATTATACAATCATGCTAAATATGAGAGGATCCAATTTCAACTTTCACTAGTTGACTTGGATCTTTAAAAATTGAATAAAATCCACATATGTCAGCTATACATTGGCCTTGATAACGTTTGATAAGAAGGACCTCTAAAGGCATCTCCAATACTATTTGGATGGTAGTCGATGTCCTTCTCACATCGTTTTAAGGTAAAAAAAATATGAATTCGCTAAAAAAGTTTTCACCCTTGTTTAGGGTTTTAGATTTAAGATTTCGGATTTCGAGTTTAGGATTTAGGGTTTTTGGGTTTCTGGTTTTGAGTCTTGAGTTTTTGGTTTCACGTTTCGAGCTTCATTTTTAGCATTTATGGTTTATGGTTTTATGGTTTTAGGTTTAGGGTTTAAGGTTTGTAGTTTTGGGTTTCAGGTTTGGATTATTGGATTTTTTGTTTCGAGTTTCAGGTTCCGGGTTTATAGTTTACGGTTTAGGTTTAAAGGTTTAGCATTTAGGGTTATGGTTTAGCAAGAAAAATGGAACAAAAAAAAATTGAAAACTATGAAAATCGACAAAAGTGAGAAAAATAGATTTAAGAGAAAATAGATATAGAAGAAAAATGAGGTCTTATGATTTACGGTTTAGGGTTTTAGTTTTCGGGGTTTTAGGTCTTAGGGATTAGGGTTTAGGTTTTTGGGTTTTGAGTTTCGGGTTTAGGGTTTTAATTTCAGTGTTTAGGATTTTGGGTTTAGATTTTGGGTTTTTTCAGTTTTGGGTTTAGATTTGGGGTTTTTTCAGTTTCGGGGTCAGATTTAGGGTTTTTAGTTTCGAGTATAGGGTTTATGATTTGAGCTTTAAGCTTTAGGGTTTAGTGTTTAGGTTTTATTGATTTAAGGTTTTAGTTTTAGGGTTTAAGGTTTAAGAATAAAATTACCTTACAAAAAAATCTATTTTATTAATTTAATGTGGTTCTCGTTTCAATTTTTTTTAATAAAAATGTCATATATCATTCCATTAAATCATAAAGTACAAATACAGCGCGATAAAACTTTCCATCCATACAAGCTACAACCAGTATAAGATCCACAAAATCCACAAAGGAAAGAAAATAGACTACAAAGAGCAATAAAACTAATAAAAGGTACAAATACAACAAAAATAGAAATCATATACTCATCGTAAGTCGAATCCCATTGAAAAACAACTGTAACCCACTCTTCATCATTTAGCATCTTCCGGACATCCAAATATGAGTCTTTTTTTTTTGCAACCACGCAGATCTATAGATCTGCGGACAAGATGAACCTTTTCTGCTCTTACTAAGACCGAAAAAGAAAAAAAAGTATAACAGATATAGATCTGACAGAAAAGAAATTCGAGAAAGTATATAAACTTCAAACTAACAAGAAAATGTAACTCTGTAGCTAAAAACCGAAGACTATAACATAAATGGGAGGAGAAAGAAGGAAGACAATATTCCTTCTTCCTCCTTTAAGGGGACCTGAATATAAAGCAAGAACTGAGAAGGTGACGGTGACGATGACCGCAACGGCAACGACAGAATGCTTGAGAAGGATGAGCAAATGAGAAAAAGAAAATGTAGAGAGAAGGAAGAGCCTCGTTTCAATTTTTTTAATAACAATGAATTTAAGCAATAGTAAAAATAAAATTAAGTAAAAAAGACATAGTTATTTTTCCTAATATTAAAAAAATCATAATTAATTGAACTTGTCCAAAATAGTAAATTGGCTCCCTTAACCTTGCAAGTGTCTCACTGGCTCCATAAACTTGCTTATTTCATATCACAAACTCCCTAAACTTGTCCATAAAAGTAGATTAACTCCCTGAACTTTGTAAGTGTCTCACCAACTTCCCAAACTTGCTTATTCTGTAACAACTAAAAATTATGATAAACAGTAGTTATAACTAAAAGATCGGCAATAGAGGTTCAAAATTATGTCTTAATTCATTGTACTCATTGTAGAAGTTCTCGTCATATAATAAAATCCATCCACATTGAGTGTAAGGAGTCAGACACCTTAGGAACGGATGTCGGCCTTTGGTTGAACAAATGTGATACTCTGATGAACATCCCTTAAATGTTGAGGAAAAGAAGGGAGCTCCCTAATCTCTCCCCTTCCAACTCCAAGTGAATGAATTCAACGTATGCCACAGATAATACCTAATGATGTAAGATACAAGGCATTGCAATCCAAGGAATTTATGACTAATACATGATAAACAAAAAAATGGTGTCGATGAATTGAACCGTACATGAATATCCAAGTATATTCTCCTTGAAACTTGATATATCTCCAAAAACTATAAATAATGTTTTGTGTAGCGTCAATTTTTCTGTGCACCCGGTAGAAGTTCCAAAAGAAGTAATCACCGAAGTTCTAGTTTGGTTGCTAGTGAAGTCTCTTTTATGTTTTAGATGTATTTCTAAGTCTTTTTGTATTTTCATTGATAGCCATTATTTCATAAATTTTTACACTATGCCATTTTTCCTTTCACATGACACAAGATACATGACAGACATTTGTTTTCGTGTCGTCTGAATATTTTTCGTGACAATATTTTAACTGTATGTCATCTGAAGGCGAAATAAAAAATGCGCTCGATTCTCAGATGACATTACGATTACAGAATCCTGTCATCCAAAGAAAACGCACGTTTTTGTTAAATTTGATGCGCTCAACAGATGACACTTCTAATAAATGAATGTCATTGTATGCCGAAAATAAAAAAGCGGCAAATGAAATTTCACTTACGCAGCCATACCAAATTTTAGGCGCTCTATATCATTTGACTGAAATTTCAGCTGATATATAAACCATTTCTCAATCCCAAACCCAATTTAGGTTACGCAAGCTTCATCCCTCTCATCCCGCTCTATCTCCATGGTTGATTTGAACATGCAATCACTGGGTGAGCTCGAAACACGGTACTGGTAAGCCATATTTTCTTCATTCCTAGCTGTATCATTGTTCCTTACTCTATCTTTTCCTCATCCGATTTACTTTGGTGCATGTCGATTTCAGCAGCTGGTATAATGATCTTGTGATTTTCAGACCCATCGTTGAAAGGTTTAGATCTCTCGCTTAGCTACACTGATTTTATTGTATTTAGATTCATTGCTGTAAGGCTTGGGTCTTTATCTTTTTTAATCTAGGGCAAGACAGTGCCTGATACAGTAGATGGTATGAACTCATCTAATTCCTTTTTATTTGAACACTATTTGCAGGGATAGTAAGAATGCTTCAGTACATGGGAAGGCTGACTGAAGAGATTGGCAATCGGTTCATGCCTTTAGTATATGGGAAGATTTCTTTAACTTACTGAATATATATTAATGTTATGTTGGTTTGAACTGATTGGTCATGCCTTTAGAAGTGATTGTGTATGTTTGATGTACTGTTTTGGAACCTAGAATCATTGATTTAGGAAACTAGCCTGATTTAGTATATATTATTATGTGGGTTTGAACTGAACGATTACATATATGTATGATGTTGTGGGTTATGATGAAATGATTGGTATGAACTGATTGGTTAGATATAACTGTTTAGGAAGCTAGGACTCATAGAGTTTATGTATGAATGATTATTAAGCATGTGGCTGATTAGGCATACTCTAAAGCTTTGAATGTTCATTGAGATTGGCACTACTCTTACACATATGAGTTATACTGCTAGAAGTGATTGAGTATGTGTATGTGTATGAAACATGTTTATGTATGATGTTCTGTTGATGTTTATGTTTGAGGTTCTGTATGAGTATGTGTACGATTATTCATTTGGGCATGTAGCTTATTCATCATGCATCAAGTATTAGAGGAACATTCTAAAAGGGTCATTGAGCATGTGGCTGATAAGGCATACTCTAAAGCTTTGAATGTTCATTGAGAATGGCAATGAAACATGTTTATGTATGATGTTCTGTTAATGTTTATGTTTGAGGTTCTGTATGAGTATGTGTACGATTGTTCATTTCGGCATGTAGCTTATTCATCATGCATCAAGTATTAGAGGGACATTGTAAAAGGGTCATTGAGCATGTGGCTGATTAGGCATACTCTAAAGCTTTGAATGTTCATTGAGATTGACACTACTCTTACACCTATGAGTTATACTGCTAGAAGTGATTGAGTATGTGTATGTGTATGAAACATGTTTATGTATGATGTTTTGTTGATGTTTATGTTTGAGGTTCTGTATGAGTATGTGTACGATTATTCATTTGGGCATGTAGCTTATTAATCATGCATCAAGTATTAGAGGAACATTGTAAAAGGGTCATTGAGTATGTATGAAGCATGTATTAAAGGGTAAATTTAGGCTAATTGCATGTACTGATATGGCTTGCAAATGATAAGATATCACCATACTCTTTTTTATTTGAACATGACCTATGATGATAAGGAATAAGTTGTCTTGAATAAGTAAGGAATAGACATACACGAATAAGTTTTCTACTTGTTATAGCATGTTCACTTGAATATACATGTCTACTTGAATAAGTTGTCTACTTGTTATAGCATGTTAGGCATACTCTTAAAGCTGAAAATGTTATGAACTCAACTGGCTCATTTTTATTTGAACATGACCTATGATGATAAGTAAGGATTCTGAATGCAATTCGTTTATGAAGCATGTATTAAAGGGTAAATTTAGGCTAATTGCATGTACTGATATGACTTGCAAATGATAAGATATATTTTGATTAGATAGAATATACATATACATACGAACTGAATAAAAAGCTCTACATAAAGGGTTATGTATGTGCATTGGCCATACTCTTACTATGTTCCTTTCCACTCGGTTTGATATCATAACAACAACATTAAACATGGTGATAGGTTTATGATGCATTCAGCACAAACAGAGTCCCTTGTTTTGACAGCATCATAAACCTCATTACCAAGTTTAGAGTACCACGAGTACAACCTAAGTTGAAGGAGCATTGTAAAAGGGTCAGTTTAGTCTACTTGCACATACATACAAACTGAATAGCAAAGCTGTACGTTATATTACAAAAGGGGGGATGAGTGTTGCCTTTCGGTTGTAATTGACAGTCCAAAGTTCCTTAGCTGTTTTGACTAGTGAAAGGAAATTTGGAATTGGAATGATAACCACATTTGGATATCACATTGCCTTTCAATTCTCCTTTCACTTAGCCAAGACAGCTTAGGAGATTTGAACGCCCTTCATATTCAGCACAAATAGAGTCCCTTATGGTGACAGCATCATAACCCTCATTACCAAGTGGAAGGAGCATTATAAAAGGGTCAGTTTAGGAGCATAAAGCTCTATGTTATATATTACAAAAGGGGGGGAATTAAAGGTCCAAAGCTCCTTAACTATTTTGACTATAGAAAGGAAATTTGGAATTGGAATGAGAACCACATTTGGAGCTCACATTGCCTTCTGCTTCTCCTTTCTCTTAGACAAGATAGTTTAGGAGATTTGGACACCCTCATATCCACTTTGCATACTCCTCACTCCATATCCGGGCGATCCCCTTATACTCTTCCCTGTTGCTGCGGTATTGCTCAGCAAATGCTTCTTGCCCAGGATATGGCTCCTCACTGTGGGGCTGTAGAAGTAGATCATATATGTGCCACAGACACTACAAAATGCATAGAATAATTAGAACAAAAATATGATGTTGTATGTTTATCAAATGAAATAGATAAATGGTTGCATTATACCGTGGCAGTGGAAAAGCGATGGTTATTAAGGATACGGGGAAGTTGAATCAACCCCTGAGGAGCCACGTTAGGATGATATATCCTATTCCGGAACCAAAACTGAGAATAAGAGGAGAGATTTATTAGTGTATGTTTCATGTAGGTGATTATATATTACTGATCTGAGTTAATATTACTCTTGCAGGTCTGTTTGGGAAATCCGGAGGGTAGCTGATTCTGATTTGAAATACACCCCTTTCATATGGGGTGTATTGGGGGCCTTTCATCCTGATCGACCATGTGAAGAAGTTACCATTAAGAGGACCTGTACGTTATCATCCAAGAAGAATCATTAGAAATACACAGAAAAAACCAGGAAGGGTTACAGCACAACTATGGATTGACATACGTACCATTGATGGCCAGAAGCCACTCTGGGTTCTCCATGTACAACTTATCCAAGTTAGAAATTATGTCTCCTGGAGTTTCAACAAGGGGATCCATTGTTGGTAAGTTTTCTGGTTGTTGAAGGTATGATTCTGAATTATGATGCATATATTTATAGTGATATGATTGTGGTAAGCGAAAGGCCGTGAAAGGGGAATGGTCACGTAATTACTACTGAGTTTAGGGATGTGTGTAATATTAATGACTTGCTTGGCTTTTGCAGATACCAAGACCTTTGGGATTATAGGCCTAATTATTACTCTAAGATATGTATTGACTTATGGAAGATTGGTTATTTTTTTGTGTTTTAATTCAGAAATGTATTGGTTATTCAAGATATGGATTGACGTTAGGCACAAATGTAAACATATTATGTGTATTGGTCTCCAATAAAATTAAAACCATTGATATACAAAATTTAATCTTCATATTTTAGAATGTTTCTGTATTCAAGTATAAAAACCAGAAATTCAAACGAAGAAGAAGGCATAAAGTGACATTTTAATTTTTAAAAATGTCATCTAAACAGCAATAAAAAGACATTAAAATAAATGTTTCTGTCACATGAAAAAAAATCCTTTGACATGATTGATTAAGACCTGTGCCATCTAAACAGGCTATAACGGCAGAAATTATTATACGTACTATCATCTCAAATTAAATATGCCAATTTCCCACATGCTAATCTGACGGTTTAATTGTTAGAATGTCATGTGATGACATTAAGGTGATGACAATAATAAATAAGCTGCATCATAACAAGGGTAAGATGACAGTAAGAAAATAGGCTAATGTCATGTGTGATGACGAAACATGACAGAACCTAACCGTCGTCTGAAGGTGCAATAGACGGCAGCTAGCCCCGTGACAGATTTATATCTCGCGGGACGACGTTTTTTAACCGTCGTCTGAAGAGGGTTTTGGCGTAGTGTTACCTCAGTACATTTGCTAAAAACAAGAATCGCATGAAGCTGGTCTTCCTATGAAGGCCATAAATTTCAACAAATTATAACTTGGCAAATTTACATGTTTTTTTATTTTGATAATAGCCTTAAACACACTATTTTTCTCTTACTACCGAGTCAAATCCTTGACATACAAGGTTACTGTAATCGTTTTCTCATGTTTCTTGTTAACTAGACTTGCTCTATGGAATCCATCAACCCATCAATATATTCATCATTCGTGTTGCCGTCTCAAAACAGGTACTACTGCCTTCCTATATGGAATGGGTTGAATTGTTAGGTAGTGTTAATTGTAACTGTCGGTCCGGAAGGGTTCCAAGTCATAACCCAAACCCATCCCAAATGGAAATGCAATAGTACCTCTTTTGAGAGGGCAATGCAAAAGATTCATGCACTGCTAGATGGATTCAATAGAGTACATCTAAATTAGTTAACAAGTAATAGAAAAAACTATTACAGTAACGATGTACATCAAACCTTTCAGTCGGTAGTAAGAGAAAAATATTGTGTTCAAGGCCATTATCAAAATAAGAAGCATGTAAATATTTAGTTTTGTTAAATCATATGGACCTTGTGGCTAATGGCTTAAAAAATACATAATCAAGCTAATAATAAATATTTTTAAAATATAAATTTTAAATATGTCATTAATGTTTTACAAAAAAAAATGCATAAAATTTCCAATCAATGAATATTTAACGAAACATAATCACATACATGACTTAAGGAAGTAATTAGACCCATATCAAAAAATATTTAAAGTCATGGTTAAGTCTTGAACTTTCAGTGATTAAGGATTGAATCCTTAATCATTTAATTTTTAGATTAAGCCATCAAACTTAATAGCTTCTATAATTAAATTCATCCTTTTTATTTTCATATACATATTGAGCAACTAAAAAACAGCTATGTTTTTTTTTTTAAATTTGCGCAATGCGCTTACATTAAAGAAGAAAGAAAAATCCCTACCAGACCCGGATGTGATTCGAACCTATGACCTCCGAAGGCATAGGTAAGCTCTCAACCACTAGAATAAAAGCTTCATCACAAAAAAACAGCTATGTTAGCTAAACCGTTATAAATTATT
Organism: Euphorbia lathyris; assembly: GCF_963576675.1. Classification (NCBI taxonomy): domain Eukaryota; kingdom Viridiplantae; phylum Streptophyta; class Magnoliopsida; order Malpighiales; family Euphorbiaceae; genus Euphorbia; species Euphorbia lathyris. The sequence goes on from NC_088919.1 coordinate 68,125,309, forward strand.
TTTTCCCTCTAATATAAAAATGAGCATAATTAAATATATTTATTTTATTATAGATTATGTAATTTAAGACGTTTTTATATGAAAAATTATATAAAAATTTTCAACTATTACTCAGAAGGGACTGTTCGATTGAATATTGCTTGCGTTCTTTTAAACAGACCATAGGCTTTGGGTACATTTAGAATAGTTGTAAGGTCCACAAAGAGACTATCCAAATTGATTATATGCAACTTGCACATGTATCTAAATATATATAACTACTTTTGACACATTGGTCAGATTAATTTCTCTCCATTTCTAGGTTTTAAGGAAGGAGGAGCTTGTTAGGGTTAAAAAAAATAATTCCCTTTAGTATCAACATCTTGTTATACTTATATGGGTTTTACAACAATCTAAATAAAGAGGAATATAATTTATTCTTGGTTTGGAAGTTTGCAGAAGCTGTATTTGAGGTTGTAAAGGAGAAACTTATTGAAGAAATGATGTCCATGCTTCTTCCAAAGCTTGTGGTGTCTCATCAATCTAGTGATAAAGCAGTTGCAGTTGCAGTTGCAGTTTCAATGTAAAAGTACAACTACTTTATTACTAGGTTGATGAGACACCACAAGCTTTGGAAGGAGTATGGACATCATTTCTACGATAAGTTTCTCATTTGCAACCTTAAATACAAGTTCTGCCAAACTCCCACAACAAAATTAAATTGCATTCCCCTTTATCTAAATTGTTGTAAAACCCATATAAACATGAATAATGATGATAGTAAAAGGAATTATTTTCATAACCTTATCATTCTCCTCTTCACCCAAGATCTTGAAGTCGAGAGAAAATAACCTGAAAAAATATATCAAAAGTCCTCCTATAAAGTGGCTGCAACTACAAGTTGCATAGAATCAGTTTTGAGGAAGTCTCTTCTAAGTCTCACCTAAAACCTATTGGATGTTCAAAAGTAAGCAAGCAATGTTAAGAATAAAAGGGAAAAGGTGTAAAGATACCCTTAATGTTAAAAATTGTGCAGATTTACCCATAAGGTTGGTAGTAAAAAACTAATTTTATTTATAACATTGACAAGTTTTGTCAATTTGAGAAATAATTAATCAAACTGTATTATCAGTCAGTCCCATCTAAGTAACAATATCTCTTAAACTTAACCCATGATAAACATTAATTATAATTTTTATATTAAAAGAGGAAAAATGGTATATTGTTAATCAATAAAGCCTCCTTTAAATAAACACTTAACCAAAGGAAACAATAGGTTTAATTCTTCAATTTGTAGAAAGGTTCCTAATCTAATATAATGAAATCAGTTTTCAAGGTTCATAAATTTAAACATAAGACTTTAATCTGTGAATACTCTCGTATTGAAATTTTCTAAACAACTTTAATTTAGCTTCAATAAAAGGAACTAATAGGGAACTCATGAATCCCAATGGTCACATAAAAGAAGTATTCTAAACCAAAAATGCATTGTATTTATAGTATGTCCTACAATACTACCTGTTACCCAGACCATTAACCACAACTTGATTCAATGGATCGCATATTTTGAGCAAAAAGAAACACATATTATTTTAGCGTTTATTAAGTCTTCCTCCATGATCAAGCAAAATAATATTTAACTTCTATCCTAATTAATCAATGAAATCACAAAATTATGATCTTGTTATTTTTTTTTTTAAATTATGTCTTGGTACTACATGTTGGAAAATCATTAACCACAACTTTATTCACATCATAAAAATTATAGCCGCGTCATAATTATATATGTTAGTTGGTTGAAGAGATTGATTGAATTAGTTAACAAGTATCAAATAGAAGTTTAAAAATATCTATTATATGATGGGTAAAAACTCTAATCAAATCATATTCTAGACAATAAAACAACATCAATAGCATGTAACGGTATCCTACCATATTCATATTGAACCAAGTAAGACCCTACACTATTCTGCAATAGCTAATAACCTATCCACTTCCTCTCCATTGAGGACCAAAATGCTTTGAATCCACAAATCATAATTGCATGGTTCAGATATGCGTTATTATAATGTGTTGGCTCAAAGCATTTTGGTCCACAAAAAAGAGGAAGAGAATAAGCCACTGGCTATTTAGAATAGGGTCTTACTAGGATCAATATGGATATGGTAGAATAATATTATATGCAGTGCCTATAATATGATTTTATTAGAGTTTTTACCTATCATTTATATAATATATATTTTTTGAATTGTATATTTGATACTTGTTAACTAATTCCGTCTCTTCAACTACCATTTTGATTCAATCTTACTAAACAGACTTACATTAACTTGTATCCGATACTTCTTAGAGAAAGAATTCAGATAAAGTTTGAAAAGCAATCGACTTCAATTATGGCTCTACTAAAGTTTGAAGATAAGACTTCAAATTTGGTTTTCGAATTTCATACAAATGAAAATCTAACTAATTACCCCTAAATAGTATTTTTCTGAATGGAAATATTAAATCTTCCTTCCTCATCAAGATAAATTATATTTAATTTCTATCCTAATAAATCAATCAAACCACAACTAATTATCAAGTTACCATATAAATTAAATTAGGATCTTTCCTTTTTTTTTTTTACTTGTTTTGGTATTTGTTGCAAGATATTTTCTATCTTAGAGAAAAAAGGAAATATTTTATCATGGATGTCCCTACCATGTGATTACTAACTCATAATTTTCAAATTTTATATCTTATGCTTAATTCTTTTGAGAACATTTAAACCTTAAATAAAAATGTGTAGGTTTGGCACGAGTAGGTTCAGCCTACAATTTTCATCAAATTTGAGATTGTGATGGTTCCGATTTCAAAATTGATCAATATTCTATTAGGTTTTCTTTAAATCTTCTTCTTTTTTTGCCTAGCCCTATCTAAATTTAAAATTCTAATTTTTTTTTGACATGTTAGGTCCTCTTTAAATTCAAAATTCTAACTTTTTTTTCTAATTAAGCCCTCCCTAAATCTAATTTCTTCTGTTAAGACACAAATTATTTTACACGTTAAATATTTTAAACACAATTTAACTGAATCTTAAAATGTTTAAATTGGTATTTAAAAATTAGTTCTTAACCACTCAAATTATAACACGGAAAAAAAAGATTATAACATCCCAATGGTTAGAGAAAAAGCATTCTAAACCAAAACATCATATATACTGCCTGTTTGTAAGACCACTCTCTGCATAAAATTTCCAGCTGATTTCAAGGAAAACGGAACTATTTTCCTCAAACTTTCTCAGATGCAAATAAAATTATAAGAACGATCATCTCTATCAAAAAAATTCAATCTAATTCAATAATTTTTATAAAAAAAAAAAAATGAAAGAAAAGCTAAGAGAAAATAAAACGATTTCTCTCAGTAAAATTTCAACGGAAATTATAAGAACAATCTAATTCAATGAAATTTATATCCATAAATTGGACGATTTCGAATCTAATTGAATAATTTTTATAAAAAAATGAAAAGAAAAAGAAAGATTTCTCTCCGACAAATGCCTCGATTTGTCGTCATGATTTAGAGAATGGATAATCAGACTCGTCATCTGTGTTTTCTTCATCACCGAGAAATCATTATACTAGTCTATAACGAGAAATTAAAACAATGGAAAATCATTGATAAAAGGAAGAGCAGAAGGAAAAAAAACTAAAGATGGAAAAGCAGCCATGAGAGGAGATTTGAGGAAGAGAGCCTTGATGATGTTTTTATACTTGAAATTAGGGTTTCTATGTAACTGAAATTACAACTATACCCCCGTTTGGCGATTTGTTTTTTATTTCACAAAATAAAGAAACGAGATATTTAATATTTATTTTCGATTCTAGCTTTTTCTACTTTTGTAAAATTATGAAAGGATTTCATATTATAATTTACTAGTCGAAAACTCGTGCGATGCACAGGATACGAAACTTTTATATAATTTAGATAAATAAATAAATTGACATATTTAATTTTAAGTAATTTTATATCATGCTATCAGAAATTTTTATATTATGTATATTTGAAATTAATATATATTTTTTATTGATAATTCAAATCAAATTAAATTAATTTTGAAAATAATTGATTAATTTTTTTTATAGAATTTTTTAATTAAAGGTGAATGATTTATTTATTTTTACAAAATTGAATGATTTATACTTTTTAGTAATTTTAATATATTTTCAAATTTTCTTATAACTGGAATTCTGTGAAACAATAATAATAAAATAGAAAATTAATTAAGAAATATATTAGAATATAATAAAAAACCAAAAATTGAATTAGACTACAATTAAAATTAAATATTAAATATATGATACAAAAGAATTACTATCCATGTTAAACAAAAATTAAATTAAACCACAATTAAAATTAAATATTACAAAAATTGAATTAAACTACAATTAAAATTAAATATTATATCTACGATACAAAAGAATTACAATCTATGTTAAAATGGAAGCAACATCAATATATTATGTTATAAACTATTAGCATCAATACTTTTTTAATATTGAACATGAAGAAATTTTATCAATTCTATATGTTATATATATAAAAAAAATAAAATTCATAAGAATTAGTCACAAATTCATCTTGATGATAATCATTTTGCTTGACTGAATTTCATGAGCACCAAGTATTCGAATTCAATTATTCATTATGCTATAATAACCAAACATATCCAATTGAATCGGCTTAAGGTAATGATTTGTCATATTTTTTGCTTGTAATATCTCATCAAGACATTCAATCAATTTGTTCTTCATTCTTTCACTGTATAGAATATCAGTCACGCTCGCAGATATCACTTTTTTTTAGGTAGAAACAGGAAAGAAAAGACCAAAAAGTCGAAGAATTAACCTGGAATTAGCCTAGGGAAGCTAACCCCCATAACATCTTCCAAAAGAAGAGAAGATAAGAAATCAGGAGGAGAACATAAGGTAGTGACGCCCAACATCCGCTCATGCCCATCGGCGGCCAAACGATCCGCAATCCTGTTTTGCTCTCTGAAGACATGGCTGAAACTGATGACGTCAAAGGAAGAGCAAAGCCTTCTAATGCCTTTAATTAAATTACGGCTATTTAGACAAATAGCATTTTTATTGGAAATCATTTTGATGGCCTCAAGGTTGTCCGATTCAACACTATTTGACTTTATTAATATTTTCTAATAATTATATATTCTTGAATTTTGTAAGCAAGAAAAACAAACAAAAGAATAGAAAACAAAAATGAAGGAACAAAAAAGATAATTAGGAGAGAACTATCTTCCTCTCGTTTTTTTTTCGAAAATAAGAGAGAATATAAGATATAAGCATACAAAGAGGAGAATGAAAATATTTTTTACCCATTAATTAAAATTTTTATTTTTTCTTAATGAAGTATTAAGTCCATAAATTAATTTTAGTTAAATAGAATTAAATCGCAATTGTAACCACTCAGTACAAAAAAAAATGTTTTATAATTAATATGTGAAATTGATTCTATTAATTAGAATCATTATGCTCAACATTTGAGAATTTGAAGAGATTCAAACAATAATATTTTTTAATTAATATTTTCCAACAACTTGTCTTATGCTCATATTTCATTTTCATCTGTTAAAAACTCTTGAAATACTAACAATTTTGTACAAATTACAATATAATAGTTAAAAACTATATAACCAATGTTGCAAAAACAATTATCTCAATATCCCATAATTAATGTACATTTTTCAGATTTTGAGCATCAAAATTTATTTTTATTTACCTTCATTTTGAATTCGTATTTGGCATAATCCAAATTCTTTGAGAATAAACATCTTATCAAGTGTATTAGACGCTTACAATCTGTTTGTTGATAGAGCTGGGAAAAAATAACTCCTTGATAATAATAATAATATAACATAATTTATAATTAAAATAAACTTCATTGTAAGTATAGTATTTCAATACCTCTTTAATGTTTTTTCAATATGTCTCAAACTTCAATGAACAACTATTGTATGAAACTTTATATCTATTTGTACCAAAATGCATGAAAATAAAAAATACAATTCATATCAATTAGATAAACTCAAACTAAAAAAAATGACTGGATTTCAACAGGTTCTGGATTAGAAAAATTAATTTAACTTTAATTAAAGCTAACAATTGAGTTCATATAAAGCCGAAAATCTAAATTTTAATTAGAGTTAACAATCGAAACGATAACACGTAGCAACATATACTAAAAAAGGATGCAAATATACAAAATCTTTAGTTTATTCATTTTGAAAAAAAAAGACAAATGAAAAAGAAAACATGGATAAGGTACTGAGAGTGGAATTTCATCTCTGAAATATGAAACTATAACAACTATTGTTTAATAAAAATAAAAAAACAACACGATTGAGAACAAAAATAACTATAACATATGAAAAAAAAATCGAATAATTACATCGAGAAACATAAGAATTTATTGTAATTTTTGATACCTTTGTGTTTCCCGATTTTAGTTGTCCATAAATCTTCTATTTCTATCGGATTTCTTCAATTGGAGATATTAGTTTGGAAAAAAAGACAAATAAAAAAGAAAACATTGATAAGATAGAGAGAGGTATAGAACCTGGGTAACAGTAGTAATGGATCTGAAAGATGAAACTATAACAACTATTGTTTAATAAAAATAAAATAACAACACAATTGAGAACAAAATAACTACAACATATGAAAAAAATTGAATAATTACCTTCAGAAACATAATATTATCTATCATGACCAATGAATATAATGGTGTAATACTATCTATCATGCTTTATATAAAAGTTTATTTGTGACTTTTGGATTTCCTTTCCTTTGTGTTTTTTCATCTTCCTATAACTCTTACTTTTTTTTTTTTTTGACAACCAAATAAGCATATATTAAGAATCAAGAAGAAGCATATTACAAATAAAATCAGGGGGTACAGAAAACCACTCACCCCGATGTAAAAGTAAAATACTACTTCTAGCTAACAAATGAGCAACAGAGTTTGCAGAACGACAAACAAAACGAATAGAGCAATTAAAAGACTCGTTCAAAGAAAAATGACAATCATTGGCTAAGGCGTTAAAAGGAGATGAAACCTCTAACGGGCGGGCCATAGACTGTACCACGATCAAAGAATCTGATTCAATGATTACATCCTTCCAACCGCGGTCTTTGATCCAACTAAGAGCTTCACGGACCGATAGCGCTTCAATGAACGATGCATCTTGATAATTCTGCAATGATCCATTTTTAGCCGCAACAAAACGGCCCAATTCATCCCGAACAATACATCCAAACCCAGCCACATTCTCTTCTGCAAATGACACACCATCCACATTCAATTTTAGGAAGCCAATTGGAGGACGCTGCCACACCGTCAGGCTTGGCTCAGCCGGACTGCCTGAAGGAGAAACCGACGCCTGTGCTTTCTTCCAGGCCTGAAGGAATGAACCGGCCGAATGGTACAGGATCGAAGCTTGTGAATCCTTCCGATTCCACACAATGTCATTTCTATAACCCCAAATAATCCACCATAAGACCGCTACAAGCTCAACAAGCTCCACCGGTTTAGAGAAGATCCACCCCCAATAATCAAAAATGTTTTGAAATTGGGTTCCCACATCCCCAATAGGCGAAATAGTCCAAATAGCTCGAGCCATAGTACATCTGAGAAAAATGTGATAAGAATCTTCCACCGCCCCATGACATAGCTCGCATAAATCTGAGATAGGAATCCTTCGGGCTTTCAACGCGACTTTAGAAGGGAAACAGTTAGCAAGAACCCGCCAAAGAAGGTTCTTAACTTTAGGGGGTACTTTAAGATTCCAAACTTTATTCCATAGAGGAGAATCAATGAACCAATTTGTTCCAAATCCAGACATAAGCTTTCTGTACCCACTTTTAACAGTATAGTTGCCCCGTCGTTCATCCTTCCAATACCACACATCTTGATCAACCCGATAGATAAGGGGATACGGAGAATAAGATCTGCATCTCGAGGAGCAAAAATACCCGAAACTAACCCAACATCCCAAGACCGACGACCCTCCTCCATTAGATCAGCAGCCACTTCCACCCCTAACCCATCCAATTTTTCACTTACAATATATGGAAAATGATCGTCAGGGAGTCACGGGTCATCCCAAATCCGGACCTAATCAGGAACTCTTACTTTCTTTTATTATTTTAATTAATGGATTAGTAATTGTTTAATATATTATAAATATAAATCTATTATTTTTAATTAATTAAATCTTTTTAATTTTGATTTTTTACTACGTTGACAACTCTTCAAAAAAGCCTCTAAAACACTTCTCATCGTTTCTCTCTCCTTCCGCTATTATATATAGTATAGATTAATGGATAAAGAACAAATTTAACTCTAACCTTTTAAGGGAAATGTATATTTAGTCTTAATTGTATGAAATGGTGTAAAATTAACTTTAATATTTTCAAACAAAATTAATTTTATTAGTCATACGTTATTAAAAATTAGAAAAAACGGGTTGATTGATATTTAGCAGTAAATTTAAACCTTCCAAATATCAATTATATTGAAAATATTTAGTATATTACTAACAAAATTATAAAAATTCTATTAAAATATTAAAAACTAAATATGTTACATATAAGTTAATCTCAATTTTTAGTATAGTTACAAAAAAAAACCAACAAAAAAATGTAAAAAACTGCTTCAATTTATCGACAAACTAGTCTTTTCAAATGATCAATAGAACAAGGCTAAAATTGACCTTGCTTGAAAATGACAGGGTTAAATTTACACTATTTAAATCTGCACTTCGCTTGAAATGTTAAGGTTTTATTTGCCCCTTATCCCTTTTACTATACTAACTAGTCGAAAACCCGTGCGATGCACGGGGTATGAAACTTTTATATAATTTAGATAAATAAATAAATTGACATATTTACTTTTAAATAATTTTATATCATGCTATGAAAAAAATTTATATTATGTATATTTGAAATTAATATATATTTTTTAATGATAATTCAAATTAAATTAATTTTAAAAATAATTGACTACTTTTTTTATAGAATTTTAACTAAAGATGAATGATTTATTTATTTTTACGAAATTCAATGATTTGTACTTTTTAGGAATTTTAATACATTTTCATATTCCAAATATTCTGTGAAACAATAATAATAAAATAGCAGATTAATTAAGAAATATATTAGAATATAATAAAAAACCAAAAATTGAATTAAACTATAATTAAAATTAAATATTATATTTACGATACAAAAAAATTACAATATAGGTTAAACAATAATTGAATTAAACTACAATTAAAATTAAATATTACATCTAAGATGCAAAAGAATTACAATCTATGTTAAAATGGAAGCAACATCAATATATTATTCTATAAACTATTACAATCAATACTTTTCTAATGTTGCATATGAAGAAACTTTATCAATTCAATATGTTACATATAAAAAAATAAAATTCGTAAGAATTAGTCACAAATTCATCTTGATGATAATTATTTTGGTTGATGGAGTTTCATGATCACCAGTATTCGAATTCAATTATTCATTCTGCTACAATAACCTAATATATCTAATTGAATCAGTTTAAGATGATGATTTCTCCTATTTTCATCTCGTAATATCTCATCAAGACATTCGATCAATTTGTTCTTCATTCTTTCACTATATAGAATATCACCCACACTCGCAGATATCCCTTATTTGACTTCATTAATATTTTCTAATAATTATATATTCTTGAATTTTGTAAGTAAGAAAAACAAACAAAAGAATTGAAAAAAAATGAAGGGACGAAAAAGATAATTAGGAGAGAACCATCTTCCTCTCAGGTTTTTTTTTTTTTGAAATAAGAGAGAATGTCGAGACATAAGCATATAAAGAGGAGAGTGAAAATATTTTTTGACCATATATGTCTCAAACTTCAATGAACAACTATCATGTGAAACTTTATATCTATTTGTACCAAAATGCATAAAAATAAAAAATACAATCCATATCAATTAGCTAAACTCAACATGTTCCGAATTAGAAAAATTAATCTGACTTCAATTAAAACTAAAAATTGAGTTCATAAAAAGCCGAAAATCTAAATTTTAGTTAGAGTTAACAATCAAAACGATAACACCTAGGAACATATACTAAAAAAGAATACAAATATACAAAATCTTTATTTTAGTCATTTTGAAAAATAAATAAATAAAAAAGAAAACATGGATAAGGTAACAAGAGGTATGGAATCTGGATAACGACAGAAATGGAATTTCATCTCTGAAAGATGAAACTATAACAACAATTGTTTAATAAAAATAAAACAACAACACAATTGAGAAAGCCAAAAATTGAGTTCATATAAAGCTGAAAATCTAAATTTTAGTTAAGAGTTAGCAATCGAAACGATAACACCTAGTAACATATACTAAAAAAGAATACAAATTTACAAAATCTTTATTTTAGGTATTTTTTGAAAAAAGACAAATAAAAAAGAAAATATGGATAAGGTAGCGAGAGGTATGGAACCTGGGTAACGACAGAAATGGAATTTCATCTTTGAAAAATGAAACTATAACAACTATTGTTTAATAAAAAGAAAACAACAACACAATTGAGAACAAAAATAACTACAACATATGAAAAAAAATCGAATAATTACCTTGAGAAACATAAGAATTTCTTGTCATCTTTGACACTTTTGTGTTTTCCGGTTTTAGTTGTTCATGCATCTTCTATTTCTGTCGAATTTCTTCAATTGAAGCTATCAGTTTGGAAAAAAAAGACAAATAAAAAAGAAAACATGGATAAGATAGCGAGAGGTATAGAACCTGGGTAACAACAGAAATGAATCTGAAAGATGAAACTATAACAACTATTGTTTAATAAAAATAAAACAACAACATAGTTGAGAACAAAATAACTACAACATATGAAAAAAATCGAATATTTACCTTCAGAAATATAATACTATCTATCGTGACCAATGAATATAATGACGGAATACTATCTATCATGCTTTATGTAGAAGTTTATTTGTGACTTTTGGATTTCCTTTGCTTTGTGTTTTTTCATCTTCCCGTAACTCTTGCTTTCTTTTATTATTTTAATTAATAGGCTAGTAATTATTTAATATATTATAAATATAAATTTGTTATTTTTAATTAATTAAATATTTATTTTTAATCTGATTTTTTACTACATTGACAACTCATCAAAAAGACCTCTAAAACACTTCTTCTCATTTCTCTCTGCTTCCGTAATTATATATAGTATAGATGTATAATTAAAAGGGTAAATTTCAAATAAAACTCATATGGCTTTACTAATTTTCAGATAAAGGACCGTGGTTTACTTTTTGTCAAAATGAGGATTGAGGTTCGCACTTTTAATAAAACAATGACTTTTTGGATTAATGTTATTAAAACCATCTTTAACGACCTGAACATGAAAATTTTCAAGAATTAAAGTTGTTCAATGTCATATTTGCTATGAAACTACATTTTTTATTTGCGAAAATCATCTTTTTTTAGAACTTTCTCTCTCTAAACATTAGCTTTCTCTCTTTACCAAACATCATCTAAATAATCTCAAAATAAAAAAGTTGAAGAATTAAAGTTGCTTAGAATATTAGTAGTTCTTAAAATATGTCATTTTTAAAGTCGTCAATGGTGATTTTAATAGTATCAATCGAAAAAAGTCATTATTTTGCTAAAGTTGAAAACCTCAATCCTTACTTTGAAAAAAAAGTAAATCACAGTCCTTTATTTGAAAATTAGTGAAATCTCATTAGTTTTATTTGAAATTTACCCAAATTAAAAGATTGCAGTTATGTCTAAATTTACAAAAAACTCAAATTTACCTCTAAGCAAGATTAATTTTAATCTTACGCACGTGCGGATTTGAAAATTATATCTGACATTACAAACAACTTTATCCATAAAATAAATAGTTTATGTATTTTAATATGTTGTTGTAATAATATTAGTAATACAATAAATATTTAGGATAACAGTCTTTGTGATTTTAGATATACAGTAAAACCTCTATAAATTAATAATATTGGGACCATGAAATTTTATTAATTTATAGAGGTTATTAATTTATCGAGTATAAAATTAGTGATCTGGTCCAAATCGGAACCAGAAGAAATTATTATTTTAAAGAGGTTATTAATTTATCGAGTATTAATTTATGAAGGTTTGACTGTAATTAATATTTGAAAGTCTGATATAACAATTAAATAACAGTCAAATTGATCATACTTAAAAACATTTGTTGTTAAATTTATATTATTTCATACGTTGTGGTTAAATTTGTATTTCTTCAAATATGATAGAAGCAAATGTGAAATTTATATTATAATTTTACCCTTAATGTTGACAAGTTGGGTCGATTTTAGACATTATTATAAAACATAGATATTTTGTTCCTTATTATTCACCAATTATATATCAGTTCGTTTAAAAAAAATTATATTTTTTGTAATTTAATAATTGAATTGGAGATTAATTTGACAAATTCAGTGAAATATTTTGATTTTTATTTTGTCCAACTCGTACAATAGATAGTATATGTTTTAATTTTTTTTTAAATTCACGGCTAATCATATGTTTTTGATCTGTTACTAATAACTGATAAAATGATTCACATATGAAGCGTAAATAACAAGATTCGTGACCGAGAAGACAATTTGATGAATTATTTCTCAAATTGACTCAACTTTATAACGTTAGGGGTAAAATTACTCTTGGATGCTAACTTTATAAGTAAAATTACATAATTTTAAACTTTAGAGGTAAAATTGCTCCTCATTCTAAACATTAGAGATATTTTTATACCTTATCCCTATAGATAAATACTAAATCAGGAAAAAAGAATCATAACAAAAGGAATTATAATATCTATCAAAGGTTGTAGTTAATAGAATGGAAAGTTAAATACGAAGCAATATGAATTTATCTAAAAAGGTTGATTGGTCCTTGAACTTTCAAATTGTCTCGATAATCCACTGAACTTGCATAAAATATTCGAATAGCTCTCTCAACTTGCATAAAATATAGTCAGTTAATGACTCGGTTGCAAAAAAAAATAAGTTAAATGCGGAAGGTGTGTTGCATTGAGTAAGTAAGAACTTCGTTTTTAATATGTTTTAATCCACTATGTGAATTATGTAATAACATTTTAAGGTGCTTACAACATATCTTTTACATATAGCTTACTTTTTTACAACCGACTGATTAATTGATTACATTTTATGTAAATTGAGATGACTATTTGAACATTTTATATAAATTGCATAACTATCGAGACACTTTGAAAGTTGAGAGCTAATTAAACTTTTTAAAAAATGTTCGGGAGAAATGATGTATTAAGCATTTATATAAGCAAACCAAACCTGATTAATTGGCCCTCGATCTCACATATATAAATTTTTCTCTTTCAGCCCACGATAATAAATAGGCAAAAAAAAAAAAAAACATAATTAAACCTCTGAACTTTAACTGTTTTAAGGATTAAATTTCTAATTATTTATTTTTCCACGTTAAGCCATTGATCATTGATTCTATTATGGATTAGGCTTTTATTTAACTTTTTCATTGAGTTTGGACTACATACATCGTTAGGGCGATTCGGCTTGTTGATATAGACAAATAAAAATAAGAATTCCTTGACTAGGAGAGATGAAAATTAAAAACTAAAACGAAATTATAGAAATTAATTTCCAGTATATTTTTCCAAACTCCATTTTTCCTCTCCCATTTTGTGATTTTCAACATTAGAATTGCCAAATTGATATTCTCATCTCCTAAACTCGACCGAAAAGTTAAATAAAGCCCAAATTCATAACAAAATCAATGATCAAGGGCTCAACGTGGAAAAATAATTGATCAGAGACTTGATTCTTAAAACATGTAAAGTTCAGGACTTAATTATTCTTTTTTGCTTTTAATTTAGGGTATATAATTTATTAGTCCCCTAGTTTTTACCTAACACACTGTTTAGTCCGCCTATTTTGAAAAACACATTTTAAGGTCCCTATCTTTTGTCAATATTAAGCTTGTGGTCCTTTTATCTATTTTTTAGATTTTTAATCGAATATATCTTAGCTTTTAAGACAACCGCAGTACAATACAAGTTGACCATGTTACTCTGTTATTTTATATATATCTGTTTATGCTAAAATATATCGATAACAAGTCTAAAAAAACTAGACAAAGGGACCAAAGGGTTAATATTGGTAAAATCTAGGGACCTTATAATGTGTTTTTCAAAATAGAAGGACTAAATAATGTGTTAGGTAAAAACTAGGAGACTAATAAATTATTTACCCTTTAATTTTATTTTAACTTTTTCGAAAGATAAGCCTCGTGTTATTATTTATAGTTTTAGGACCAAATCTGTTTTTAGATATTATGGACTGAAGTTTTGTTGTCACAAATATACAATTGAAATGATGATATTTTTTTGTAATTAGATTGTAGAAGACTAAATGGTCTTTTATGCTATTTATTTTTATAAAGTTTTGTCAAATTGCATTTGAATGCAACTGTTTATTTGACGTAGAAATGAGATTAGATGTTCCTATAGGTAATTCAAATCTGGGATAAGGGACAAATTTAAGCCTAACGTTTTTAGGGAAGTGTAGATTTGGTCCTAACGTATAAAATGGTATAAATTTAATATTTACGTTTTCAAGAAAGATCAATTGTACCCCTAATTTGCCAAAAAATGAAAAGGTTTATTTCACATTGTCGCACCAGACCTTAACAAATTTATCAATAAACAAAATTAATTTTGTACATTTTTCCTTTGGCTTAATACATCATTTGCCCCTCTAAACTTGTTCAAAAATGTTGATTGGCCCTCTGAACTTTCAAAGTGTCGAGATAGCCCCTCAACTTACATAAAATGTACAGTTAGCCCCCTGAACTTGTGCAAAATATAATCAATTGATCACTCGGTTGCAAAAAAAAAGTAAGTTAAATGAGAAAGACGTATTGTACGCGTCTTAAAAAAAAGTAAAACGATCAAAATCGGTGTATGTAGTTCTAATATTAAAAAAGATAAATTTTATAGTAAAGCAAGTAATAACTTCATTTTTAATCTATTTTTGAATTGTTTAATAACATTCTAAGATGCGTGAAATACATCTTCCGCATTTGACTTACTTTTTAGTAACCGAGTGATCAATTGATTACATTTTACACAAGTTTAGAGGACTATCTGAACATTTTATGTAGATTAAGAGGTCTATAAGGATACTTTGAAAGTTTAGAAGACCAATCAATCTTTTTGAACAAGTTGAAGAACAATGATGCATGAAGCCTTTTCCTTTTCATTGTGACGAATCTAATCAATGAAAAAGTATTATTTATTTCCAAATTCAATCTCTTTAATTAAATGCAACTTGCTGGTCACTAATGTGATTACGGATGAATTTGACACAACTGTCTGGTTATTTTCTCATACTTTTAAAATTTTTGAAGAAGGAGAAGCAGCATAGGGTTTAAAAAAATTCCTTTTACTATCGACATTATATCATGCTTGGGTTAAGATGTAAAAATATCTCTAACATTTTAGGTCAAAAGTAATTTTATCCCTAACATTGGTAGCCAAAAGCAATTTTACCCATAACATTAATAATTTGGGTCAATTTTACTCCTATTAAACACACAAATTTTTTTGTTCCATTTTTTTTGTTCCATACTCTGCATCAATTCCATATCAATTCGTTCTATAAAAAAAATGATTTCATGTTTTTTATAATTTAATAATAGAATTGGAGATTAGTATTTATAAATTCGGTGGATTTTTTGATTTTTTTTGTCCAATCCATACAAAAGACAAGTAATATTTTTTGTTTTTTTCACATCCCAATATATGTTTGTGATTTGTTACTGATAAAATGACGCATGTGTGAAGTGTAGATGACAAGATTCATGATCGAGAAGACAGTTTGATGAATTATTTCTCAAATTGAACCAATTTATCAAGGTTAGGGGTACAATTGCTTTTGGGTTCCAACATCAGGGGTAAAATTGCACTATTTTAGACGTTATGGGTAAAAATTGCTCTTGACATAAAACGTTAGGAGTATTTTTGCACCTTATTCTATCATGCTTATATGGGTTGTAAATTAGTCTAGATAAAAGAGAATGCAAATTATTTTTGGTCAAGGAGTTTATAGAAGTTGTATTTGAGGATTCAACGGAGAAGCTTGTCGATGAAATGATCATTGTGCTTCTTCCGAACCTTGTGGTGTCTTATCAAGTTAATGACAAAGCAGTTGTTGTATTATTTGAGTTAGCCGAGTTCGTGAAAAGTGATAATCAATTTGACCACATCACTTTTCACGAACTCGACTAACTCAAATAATATAGCAACTGTTTTCTCATTATATTGATGAGACACCACAAGTTTTGGAAAAAACATATGTATCAGTTCTTCAACAAGCTTTTCAATTGCAACTTCAAATACAACTTCTACAAACTCCCTAATAAAAAATAATTTGCATTCCCCGTTATCTAGACAGCTATTAAACATATATAAGCATGATTGAATACCGATATAGTGAAGGGAATTATTGTTTTTATAACCCTATCATGCTTTGTAACACCTTGCTCTAATACCATGTTGATATGTTTTAAAGCCGTGAGGCCCAATGTGTTGGATTTGGGTCAAAGCGGACAATATCTACATGGTATTGGAGTAGGGTGTTACAATTGGTATCATAGCCGACTTTCCATGTATGATGTGTGGTTTGGGGACGAACCAGACGGAAGCCGGTGGGCCTATAATGACCCGGTCCGGAGTGGGTGGCACCGGGGTAGAAAGCATGAGCAAGGAGCGGCCCTAAGGGATGGCAATGAGGGCAGGAATGAACTGAATCCCACATCAGAAATGGAGAGAAAGTGATTGGGGCTTATTAGTAAGGTGCAAATCTGATACATGCATATGCATTTTTAAACCGTAAAGCTCAAGGTGCTGGATTTGGACCAAAGCGGACAATATCTATATGGTATTGGAGCAGGGTGTTACATGCTTCTCCTTCCTCGAGAACCTATTGAGAGGAAATAAGTTAAAAGTTGTTTGGCTCTTTTGTGAGTCCCACTGGGCGTGCTAATTTTTGTTTGGCTCTTTCGTGGGAAATTGTGGGCGTGCTAGATAATTATAGTATTATCAAACTATGGAATGAAATTGAGTGCGCTTTCTAACTTCTAAATATCAAACGACTGTAAGAATTAAAGAGACCGAAAATTCCTAAAAGATTCGATTATCAAAACGATACCGACCTTACAGAAACGATTAAACAACAAATAAAATAAAAAATGTACTGGGAAATGAATGAACTTTAGATCTGAAAATTGAAACTAAGGGAACAACTGAGAAATCTAAAGATGCTGAAGTCTAAGGATAATTTGCTAGAGTTTTTGCTTGGGTTTGTTGAGTTGTTGAGTTGGTTGGTTTCATCGTGATTCCTTCCTTTTATAGATGTTGGAGGTAACTTCCTGCTTCTTTCCACTAATCCACGTTCTCCACCATATTGAGTAACCTCCACTTTGACTTCCACGATGGATTGATACGTACACTTTCTGATTTTTCCTGCTTTTTAATTGGCTCACAAAAACACGTTAAAATATTAACTGGCACTTGGTCCCCTATGTTTACCTCAAGTATCCCATGATGTTCACTTTAGGAATTTGGTTTCCCACGAGGTACACTATATAGGAAATAGGAAGTTGGTTTCCCATGAGGTACACTATATAGGAAGTTGGTTTCCCACGAGGTACACCATGTAGGAAGTTGGTTTTCCATGAGGTACACCATATAGGAAGTTGGTTTCCCATGAGGTACACTTTTTGAGATGTTTCCTCCGAGGGAAACTGAAGTTCACTCTAGGAAATCCTTCCCCTAAGGGTACACTTTTTGAGATGTTTCCTCTGAGGGAAACTGCGATTCACTCTAGGAAATCCTAAGTGTAATAGGAAAATATGAAAAGTTTCCCGAAATGAAAAGTTTCCTAAACAGACCTTTTAAGGAAAAGTTTCCTAAACAGACATTTTAAGGAAAAGTTTCCTAAAGTGTTCTTTTAAGAAAAAGTTTCCTAAAAAGAAAAGTTTATTCCATGAAAAGAGTAAACCAGAGTATGCATCAGGAAAATTTTATTTTTGGTGCAAACAAAAGTCATCATATAAATTTAGCTACAAGTGCAAGTTGCATAGAATCAATTTAGGATAGTCTCTTTATAAATCTAACCCAAAGCCTATGGGCTATTCAAAATTAAGCAAGTAATGTTAAGAAGAACAAATAAAGAATATGACATACTCAATCAAACAGTCCCTTCTAAGTAACCATTATCGCTAAAACTCTATGTTGCACGGACACATAAATGGATAAGGACATAAAAACAGAAATAGACACTGAAACGTTGTTTCTAAAATATAACCTTCACAAAATAGCCCTCAAATAAAAACAGGCAGATACGCGAAACGGACAAAGACACGGGCACGAAACACAAAAATGCTACTAAAGAGAAGCTACATTCAACATAGCTAAAACTCAACTCAACAACAAATCCTTAGTCCCGAAATGATTCGGGATTGGCTAACATGAACCATCATATAAAACCGTGAAATCAAGTCGCGTCGGCGACATAAATTCTCTCCCTCTACTCCCTTCTATCCACTACCATATTTTCTTCAATCCCTGATAAACTCATATCACTCTCGATCACCCTCTTCTAAGTTTGCGTAGGTCTTCCCCTACCTCTCACTATTACATCTTTTTGCTACTCTTCAGTTCTCCTAAGCAGCGGATCAAGCGTTCTTCGTCATACATAGCTAAAACTCAACTCACGGTAAAAAAAATTAATAATAATTAGATAATAGCACCCTTTTTATTCACTTTCAGCTTCATGTTTCATTTAATCGCATGATCAGGTAATCTGCTACTCTTGCTACTATTTGGCAGAGACTATAATATCCAAATGGAATTATAAACCTACATCAATTATAAACCGACATGATTATATTAAGAATCATTTAACTAAGAACATAGAACACTAACTCGAAATTTTCAAATTCTATATCAAATTGCTTATGATCAATTCTTCTAACAACATTTAAACCTTAAGAGATTGAATTTGGAAATGAATAATAAATTCTCATTTACTAGATTTAGGGAAAAGTACAAAAATAAACCTTGTGATTATACCTATTTTCGATCGGCATCCTTGTGGTTTAAAAATTACAAAATGGTACTATGTACTTCAATCCGTTAGCAAACATATGCATTTTTGTTTAACGATACTAAAAATGATGAGGTAGGAGTCAAAGTCAAAAAGTAAGAGAAGTATTTTTATCATTTCATTTATTTTTTATTTTTTATTTTATTATATTTTTAGAATTTTAAAATGTATCCAATCCCCAACCCACCTCATCTCTCCTGTTTCTCTCAACTCTCTGTCCTAACCATCATCTTCTTCAACCTTGCATTCCTCAGAGGAATGCAAGGTTGAAGAAGAAGATGGATAGAAGAGAAAACTGAGAGAAACATGAGAGATGAGGTGTGGCTTGATGATTGGGATTTGGTAAATTTTAAAATTTTAAAAATATAATAAAATAGAAAATAGAAAATAAATAAAATGACAAAAAATGTCTCTCTTAATCTATCGGGAAGGGAAGCAAAGTCATTTTTCTTGCTTTTGTGCTCTGTTTGGGCAATCTAATATATGAATCCAGTACTTGTTGACTCATAGTATATGTTTGGGTTTATTTAAACACATTCGTAACATTGAAGGTGCAAGGTAGAAAGGGCTAACCTTGATCGAAAAAATCGAAGAAAAGAGTTTATTGATGGATGATGACATTGATGGATATGTGAAAATACATGACATTATTTGTAACATCCGTGTCTAAAATTTTATTTTTCGAAATAGATAGTGTGAAATTATTTATGAATTTAAATATATTACCGGGTTCAATTTAATATTTTTAGGTGTAAATTAAAAGATTTGAGTAAATTTTAGAAAAGTGTATAAATATGGAGGACTGTTTTATAGTTAAGATTATGTTAAGATCATATGTTAATATTAATTCAATGATTATAATATAATATTATAAAATGTTATGATGATTAAAATTTTAATGTATTTAATAAAAAAATATTATTTATTTAAATATATAGTTGACACGTTTAAAACAACTCTCAACATAATAACTAATCTAAATTACATTTGGCAAAGTATATAAACTACCTATGTCTTATTCATTTTCCAGATATATATAGATTAGATATGATGGAAGAAAGGAGGGGAATTTCATAATAATAATAAAAAAAAAGGGCATACATAAAAATAAAAATGGAATTCTTGGGGTAGGAGGGAGGCGGATAGAGAAGAGGGAAAAAGGAATATATCCAGTTTGGGTTAAGGGGTTTGAGGAGGAAAACGTTTAATTTCGGTGATCGATGACGACGTTCAGCTGTCAACGGATCACACCGATTAATTTGTGGTGACCGACGACGATATTTCGGTAACTGTGTTTTATATCTAAATTATTTATAAAGTGTTTTAGGCATGAGTTTGAGTAAGTTTAGTTTCGATAGTTTCGTCAAATTTTAACAGGTTTACGAATAATGATTTATCAAGTCTATATTTTACTAATAAAAATATAAAATTTAGACAGTTGTTCTTTAGATTTATTAAAGTGGAATTTAATTCGATATTCATAAGCTTTAGTAGCGTCATGGGTTTAAAGATATAATTAGTCAAAATTGACTACGTCGGTCTAAAAATTACTATCTCAGTGATCGAAAATAATCCGATAAGACTATTTCGATTATTTAAATTTTATCAATAAAATATTTTAAGAAACTTTAATAGTTAGAGTTAAAATAAGTTGAAAATAGAAGGACTAATACTGATATTTTCCAAATAGAGTCGAATATAAAATTAGTACGAGAATTCGAATATAAAGTTAGTACAAATAGACTTATGATAATGTAACGTGTCTAACGGTATATTCAAAATAGTTATTTCGGTGAACGATAAAAATAAGTTTCAGTTTTAAATTATTTAAATTATTTAAGTGGCTTTGAATATGTTTTATTATATTGTTTAAAAATATATCGTTTAAAGTATTTATATATTTTTGATTTTGATTATTTAAAGAATAATTATTTATTATTGTAGTATTTCCGAAATTTGATCGAAAGAAATGAATTTGACAATCCTATGCGAATTGTTTTTGGATTGAGAAAGCTATTGCGGTTGTTATTATTATTATTTATGTGATTTGGATTGAAATTCAAATGTGATTTTTATGTTGAGATATTTTAGATAAAAAAGGTTTTGTCCATCTAGGATTGCCCGGGGTAGGAGTCTTAAGCTGTAAGACCATACCTAAGGGCGGTATGGACAGAGTGCACGGCTGGTAGTCCTAACGTTAGGCAATGCGAGATATGAATGAGATATCTCGATTATTGATATGATTGATGTTATGATAAGCTACACGGGTGGAATTCGAGGATGGACACACACGCAAATTTTGTATTACATTTTGATAATTATTGATGATTTGAATTATAATGTTTTACGATTTATTTGATTACGAGTTGGTTTGTAAGCGATTTATTTGATTATGGGTTGGTTTGTTAAAGCGGTTTATTCGATTTGATTCGTTTTGATAAAGTGATTTATATATATTAAATTATATAATAATAAAGTGAAATATACAATTAAGTTATTAGCGAATCAATCAACGTGTCAATAAATTAAAATGAGTTCATAAGTTAAGAGAACTACCTATTAGAACTACCTAAAATAGGTAGAACTACGTGACTTTGATTCCCGATTTAAAGATTAAAAGAAGTTCGGGATACGTAGGAAGCTCGATAGAATTATCGAGTCCAAGCCAAATAATTAATAAAACTTTAGGTAGTTCAAATAAATTTTTATCTAATAGAAAATCGGTTCGACTTTCATGCTGTTAGACGTTTGTTATCCTATTTTCCTTTTCATGCCCGATGTCGTTTTGGGTCGGGTGTGACATTATTTGTGGTACTACCTCTCTCAATTGCATCTAGAGTGCAACGTGCATATATTGGAACAAATGAGGTTGGATTCAGAGATCCGGCAAACAAGAACTGCACCAGAATATCTCGGCCATGTTGTGATCTCCATGATCTACTTGTAAGCCTAGAATGGGGCAGCTAGGAATCGAACCCTGAACCACTTGGTCAAACTGGCTCTGATACCATGTCATGGAACCGTTTTAGCTAAAAGTTCAAGTTGATAGTTAGAGATCCACTCCATATTAATATCTAACAGGTTTACTTATGAAGCTTCAGACATTTTGGTGCAGTTCTTGCTTGGTGGATCTCTAAATCCAACCTTATTTGTTTCAGTATATGCATATTGCACTGTAGATGCAGTTGAGAGAGCAGTATCATGAACAACGCCATGTATTTTCACACATCCATAATTGTCGCCATCCAGCAATAAACTCTTCGCTTTAAGTTTTTCGATCTAGGTTAGCACTCTCTCCCTTGCACCTTCAATGTTACAAATGTCTTTGAATCAACCCAAACCCATAATATAAGTCAACAAGTATTGGATCTGGATTTTAGATTACCCAAACAGAGCATAAAGTAAGAAAAATGACTTTGATTCCTTTCCAGGTAAATTATCATAGCTTGACTCAAGGAATTAAAAGGAAAGAGCTAGATAAATCTGAGGCCTGTATTAGCAGTTTCCTTAAGACAGATAACGTCGCTATTGATGATCGGCTCCCACAGATTATGCAAGCGAACTTAAACCGCGTGTAGACTCGTTATTATCGGAGTAGGAAAATAAGAACATTATGAACAGACAAAGAGTTTTTTCAACAACTTTTTCAATCGCTTATGAATTTGACAATCCATTCTATATAAATACAACTCGAAAGAATATGTCTTTTCACGAATGAACACGACTGTACACTGACAGACTCGACTGTTTACGACGGACACGACTGTTCATGAAAGAAGGTGTTTGTTGGTATTTAAATTAATATATAATTTTTTTTTTAAAAAATTTCCAACAAAGTTTTATTAATGTTTCAAATTAATCCAACTTCCCAACATGAAGGATAAAATTGTTGTTGGCTGCAAACATTATGATAAAACTGAACCATTTTAAATATTAGGGATAAAATTGCTCCTCATTGTCAATATTAGAAATATTGTTACACCTTATCCCAACAAAAAAATTAATAAAATGACATACTCAATCAAACTGTCACATCGAAGTAAACATTATTGCTAAAACATAACTCAATATCAATTTGATAACATGATCAGGTAATCTTATATTGTTACTATAAAATCCAACGAATTTTAAACCTAGATCAATTTTTGAAAGGTCTAAAGCCCCTACCATTAAAACTAACTCAGAATTTTCAAATTCTATATGGAATTGCTTATGCTGAATTCTTCTGATTAAATTTAGCAACTGTAATTTAAGAGTTTCAAAATTCTATTTAAACCTTAAGTGGTTGAATTTGGAAATAAATAATAATTCCTCTAATTGAATCCGGCAACGGTAAGAGTTTCAAAATTACACATAAACAAAATAAATGAAAAAGTATAATTTTTTGTGTTAAA
Organism: Euphorbia lathyris; assembly: GCF_963576675.1. Classification (NCBI taxonomy): domain Eukaryota; kingdom Viridiplantae; phylum Streptophyta; class Magnoliopsida; order Malpighiales; family Euphorbiaceae; genus Euphorbia; species Euphorbia lathyris. The sequence continues at coordinate 68,148,957 of NC_088919.1, forward strand.
AGAGGAAAAATTCTTGTAAATGATGCGTCCTTTAAATTGACACTTAATCAAACCAAACAAATCAATGATGTCTCTCAGGGGCCATCCGGCCGCTAGAATCACCATGTCTATGAGTAGTTTCGGTCCCTTGTCTCCATAAAATTTGAGGCTGTGGTGGTTCCAGCCCCCTGTTGCCAAGAAATTTAGATCGGATACTGAATATTAGCACCCAAAAATTGGCTCAGGTCCTTTAAAGTTCTCTCCAAATCCAAAATTCCAATTTTTTCTGTCTGTTAGGCACTCTAAATCTAAAATTCTAATTTTTTTACATGTTAGATCCAAATTTGTATTTTTTTTGGCCGGTTAGGCCCTTCTTAAATCTAAATTTCTAAATTTTTTGGCCAATTAGGCCCTCCCTAAATCCGATTTTTTCTATTAAACACAATTTTTTATATGTTAAAATTTTTAAATACAATATAGCTTAATTTTGAGAAGTTTTATATTGATACTTAAAAATCGGTTCTTGACCACTCATATTATAAAATGTATATATACGGAAAAAAGTAAACAAGTTCGATTTAGCAAAAAAAAAATTACACACCACGTGTAAAATCGGCCCCTCTAACCGTACAGTCCTGTATTCGCCACTGATGTCGCATTTGTCATAATTATATACTATGCTCAATTGATGTGAGAATTGATGAAAAACATTTTAAGACTGATGTAAGAATATATAATTTTGCATTTGAAAGAGAAAAAGGGTAATAATCCATATAACAACTACTAAAGTATGAATCCTTGTTTTCCAATCTATCATAATTAAAACATAAAATTAAGGAAAACATGTAAGATAGAGAAAAAGAAAATTAAATACATATACTTCAGATGAAGAATTTTAGCTTCAATATAAGGAACCAATAGGGAACTCATGAATCCCAATGGTGAGAGAAAGAAGCATTCTAAACAAAAAACAACGTAGTTTTTATGCAGTTTTGATCACGTGAATCTTAATGATTGTGTAGAATTTGGTCATTCACCATTAGATCTAAGCTTATTAGAATCTTATGGTGGAGATTCAAATCATTCTATTTAATAAGTTTGGATCTAACGGTGAATGACCAAATTCACTTCGTTATTAAGGTGCCTATGAATATTGCTGAGTTTTTATGTTATGTGGATATCAAACAATAGTGACACCATGAACAACTTAAAAGAAGAAGAATAAAAATCAGAATAAGAAGAATTTCATATCCACAAGCAAGAAGAAGGAGGAGAAGGAGAAATGCATATTAAACCTAACTAATTATCCTTATATAGTATATTAAGTCTTCCTTCCTCGTCAATAAAAATTATATTTAATTTTTATTTTAATTAATCAATCAAATCACAATTACTAATTACCAAGGTATTATAGAAATTAGAATCTTTCCTTTTCATTAAAAGGAAAGCTTAATCAAGAATATGACATTTAATTCCAATGGGATTAAAAATCTTTTAATTTATCCTAATTCAAAAATGAAACCCTAATTATATAGTTACCATAAATGGTGCTTAATTTGGAAAAAGGATTTTGAGATCTTTTTTTTCAATTTTTATTGATTAAGATCTTTATTTTTTAATTGGTTTAATACTCTCTCAGCCTCCTCAAGTTGGCCTAATACTGCAACTGAACCCGTGTACTTACACTTTTAACAAGTAACCCCCCAACTTGCTTCTTTTGAACAAATAACTCCTTAAATAGGTTATTTTTGGAGTTTTTTTGGCCTTTTACTTAATATATCACTAGATTAGTTAGATATAGCCCTCAATAGCTTGGAGTGCAAGCTATTTATGTTCATGTAGTTGTAACTCCTGATAACTAGAAAGTCTCCATTAATGCCTCATTAATGGCGGTTACTGATCTTAGTCAAGTATGACCGTTAGCACATTCATGGGTTATTAGTTAGCTTTATTGGGAATCGGCTCTGTGTTGACGTATCGAGGTATGACAGCGGGTCTCCCAAAGCGTTTGACTCTTTGTGGCGTGTTGGAGAATCTATTGATCCGCCACCACCTAGGAGCCTTGCTTCATACGCCATAGCCTTGGCGATCCTCTTTATCCGCGGTTGTTTGGTTAATTATCCTTTTAGTCCCGTAAATAGTATCTGGATGTTATCAGTATTATACTGGAATAATATAACTATTTTATTGGAAAAATTGATACATTGATTTATTCTGTTGGAACAATATAAGTATTATGTTGGAAGAACTGATTTGGAACAATTTTGTACACTGTCGGAACAATGTAAGTAGGATAAAAAAATGTGTTCAGAAAATTATAAAAACATCCCAAAATATGTAAAACATAATTTTAAGAAACTTTAATTCTTGGCTCAAAGCGAGATTCCTTACGGTTTTGACCCAACAAATTGTTGAAGCATATAAAATAGATAAAATTAAGGAAAATGTTTTGTTGGGACTAAACTGTAAGAAATCCTGCTTCGACCCAAGAATTAAAGTTTCTCAGAATAATAATTTATATTTTATGGAATTTTTTGAGAATGTTTTGGGCACTTTTTTTTTACCGAAAAACCACCCGGATTCAGCTCACCGGAATTTTTGGTAAACCGATTTGGAACAATTGGTAAACTTATTTATTATGTTGGAACAATATAAGTATTATACTGGAATAATATAACTATTTTATTGAAAAAATTAGTACGCTGATTTATTATATTGGAACAATATAAGTATTATGTTGGAACAAATGGTACACTGATTTGGAAAAATTTCGTACACTGTCGGAACAATGTAAGTCGGATAAAAAACATATATTCAGAAAATTATCAAAAAACTCCAAAACATGTAAAAAATCATTTTAAGAAACTTTAATTCTTGGCTTAAAACGAGATTCCTTACGGTTTTGACCCAAAAAATTGTTGAAGCATGTAAAATAGATAAAATTAAGGAAAAAGTTTTATTGGGACTAAACTGTAAGAAATATCGCTTCGACCCAAGAATTAAAGTTTCTCAGAATAATATTTTACATTTTGTGGAAATTTTTGAGAATTTTCTGGCACTTGTTTTCTCACTGAAAAATGCCCACCCGGATTTCGCTCACCAGAATTTTTTTTACCTGACCTTCAGGGATCTCAAAATGACCGTCTAATTTAGACGAGTCTAGTAGTATAAAATTTTTTGAAAAACAAGGATAGAAAGGTCGGGAAAATGTATTTTAAAGAAAAGAAATAAAACAATTTTCTCTATCCTCTCTTTTCTTTTATTTACAAATTTGTCACATTGTCATTTTCAATTATTATCAAAACTACGTAGTTTTGTTATGTCACACAATAAGCTCCTTGTCACACCTAGATCCCCTTGTCGCACTGGATCTCACCCCTATATATATATATATATATATATACATGCAAGCAAAAATGCTAGTTGATAGTTACTTACTTTAGCTTAAATTTGAGCAAAACACCACAAAACCCCAAATATGCCTCATAATCTGCCTAGATCGTATTCTGTACACAACTCCAAACAAAATCCCTCTAGTCAGAAGTTGCTCCTGTATGTCTAAAGTCTCTAGTTAAAATGTGCAGTGATTTGGACGGTTAGATTGCCAGAAACAGCCCAAACGGTGGAGCTGTCCTGTTTTGGGTGGTGGTGGAAGATGGAGCAGAAAGAAGAGAGAATGGAGGAGAAAGAAGAATGTAGAAGCACAACCTTTTGACCTTGTTGGGCAGTTTTAGTAAAGTTGCAAGGTACGATGGAGTTACCGTGATGTCCTTGCCTGTGACCTTTGTGACTAGATGGTCAGCATTGTCCTTATCCACCTTCAGATTCGAATAGAATTCCCTTACTAATCGTGGGTAAGCTTTACCGGAGAGAGAGAATAATTCCGACCACCCGTTCTTGGAGATCCATTCACAGAACGGCTTTTCAGCGGTTACAAAACTTGGGGAGAACCACCGGCAACGAAGTACCTCACAATTCTTGACATTGTCGTAGACCATAAGAAATTCATTTTCCTCGGGTTGCTTATCTTTCTTCTTCTTCTTCTTTTTCGAAGAGGTTGCGAGGTCAGCTTGGGGGCTCTTACTCGAAGTTTGGTCATGCTGACCTTGTCCTTGAGACTTGGTAGGAGTCTCGACGTATTCCTGCTGAGCAGGAGATGGAGGGTTTTCATCGGAGTGATTTCCGTCATAATCAGCTCCGGAGATATTTTGGGAATCCGACATGATTTTTAGGGATTCTTTAAGAGTATTTGAAAATTAGGGATTTAGATAGAAATCAAATTGCCAGAGATTTCAAAGTGTAAAGAGATATGAGTGGGAATTCATCCACTATTTATAGAAGGTCGAGTTGATCTGGAACGTTGATGTAGCCGTTTTACCTCGAGATGATCAAACGACAATAATCTGGCATTTATGACACGTTCGGCGCATTTCTTTTCTTAATTATTGCGATTACATCATCGTAGGTGGCTATTTATGGCGCGTGTGCTAGCTTTTAATGTTAAATGGATTTTACTCAGTATTTGGAATTCTAAACGTTTGAGATACTGAGTGCTCAGTTTTACGTAGAGGAAGTTTTCACACAGAAGTATCTCAGCCTATAGTAATCACTCAGCATGTACGTCTAGTTAGCATAGGGTGATTCTATGTTATTCAGTTTAGCTCAGTTTGAGTAAGTTACTTAGCATGCAATAACTACTCGGCATATAGTATAATCATTCAATATTGATCAAGAATTTATTAAACAGGATTACACATACCGATAGCTTCCCTGAGTATGCAGAATTGCTCACGAGCCACAGGCTTAGTGAAGATATCCGCAAGCTGTTCATCTATTGGTACGTAGGTCAGCTTGATCTCACCTTTGAGTACATGATCTCTGATGAAGTGATGCCTTATGCTGACATGCTTCATCCTGTTGTGCTGGATTGGATTCTTAGATAGGTCAATAGCGCTTTTGTTATCGCATTTGACTTCAATTGTTTCCGTTTTGACACCGTAATCCTCAAGCTGTTGCTTAATCCATAGGACTTGGGCCACACAGCTTCCAGCAGCAATGTACTCAGCTTCAGTTGTAGACAGGGCAACTGATGACTGCTTCTTGCTGAACCAAGACACTAGACAGCTTCCAAGGAAGTGACATCCTCCAGAAGTGCTCTTACGTTCTAGCTTGTCCCGTCCATAGTCAGCATCAGTGTATCCAATGAGTGTGAAGTCATTTGAGTTTGGATACCACAAACTTGCATTAACTGAGCTCTGCAAATATCTAAAAATTCTTTTCACAGCTATAAGGTGTGATTCTCTAGGGTCAGCTTGATATCTAGCGCAATAGCATACTGAGTACTGAATATCAGTTCTACTAGCAGTAAGATAGAGTAGAGAGCCAATCATACCTCGATATAACTTGCTTTCTACAAACTTACCTTTCTCGTCAGCACAGAGGACAGTATCAGTACCCATTGGGGTTGATATGGGCTTACATTCTTCCATATCAAATTTCTTTAACATTTCTTTGGCGTATTTGGACTGACTGATGAAGATGCCATTCTTCCCTTGCTTGATTTGAAGTCCAAGGAAGAAGTTGAGTTCGCCCATCATAGACATTTCGAACTCAGTTTGCATCTGTTTGCTAAATTCTTTGCACATAGATTCGTCAGTAGCACCAAATATTATATCATCTACGTAAATTTGTGCAAGCAGGGTATTTTTACCCTTCTTCTTAATGAATAAGGTTGTGTCAGCTTTGCCTCTGACATAGTTCCTAGTCAGCAGGAAATTGGTCAACCTCTCATACCAAGCACGAGGTGCTTGTTTCAGGCCGTACAAGGCCTTCTTGAGTTTATAAACGTGGTTTGGAAACTTTGGATCTTCAAACCCAGGAGGCTGACTAACATATACCTCTTCGTTTATAAATCCATTAAGAAAAGCACTTTTGACATCCATTTGATATAGTTTGAAATTCATGTAACTAGCATAAGCACATAAAATACGTATAGCCTCTAACCTAGCTACGGGTGCAAAGGTCTCACCATAGTCAATGCCCTCTTGCTGACTATAGCCTTGGGCTACAAGTCGGGCTTTGTTTCTAACTACGTTGCCTTGCTCGTCTAGTTTATTCCTAAAGACCCACTTAGTTCCTATGGTCTTTTGGTTTCTAGGTTTTGGTACTAAATCCCATACCTCATTTCTTTTGAACTGATCAAGCTCCTCTTGCATAGCGTTGATCTAGTGTTCGTCGTGCTCAGCATCAGCAAAACTCTTTGGCTCATGTATGGAGACGAATGCAACATTGCTGAGATACTTTCTAACCTGGTCTCTTGTCATCAGCTTGTTGGCAGCAGCATCAAGAATGGACTTCTCTGAATATCCTCTTGGAATTTTTATTTCTTTGGGTAATGTTGAGTTGTCTAGAATAGGTGTTTCTACAGTATCTGCAGGAGTAGATTGGTCAGCAAAGGTAATTTCGGTTTCGTGCTTACCTTTGGTCAGTCCTTGTACTGATGACTCAGGGGCTCCATTTTGATCAGCGGAAGCTGAGCTTGGTTCATCTTCGGCGGACTGAGTTACCTTTCCTGCAGGGTCAGTTTCATCGAAATCGATATGGATAGACTCTTCAATGACTTGAGTTCGTTTATTATATACCATATATGCTTTACTGTTAGTTGAGTACCCTAAAAAGATCACTTCGTCGGCTTTAGCATCAAATTTAGCAAGGTTATCTTTTGTGTTAAGTATAAAACATTTACACCCAAAGGCACGATAGTAGCCAATGTTGGGCTTCCGTCCTTTCCAAAGTTCATAAGGGGTTTTCTTGAGTATAGGTCTAACTAAAGCCCTATTCAATATATAACATGTTGTGTGAACAGCTTCACCCCAGAAGTACTTTGGAAGCCTATTTTCACTCAGCATTGTCCTAGCAATTTCAACTATTGTTCTGTTCTTCCTTTCAACAACCCCATTTTGTTGAGGCGTCCTAGGAGCAGAAAAGTTTTGGTCAATGCCACTGACTTCACAGAATTCATCAAACTGTTGGTTTTTGAATTCTCCACCATTATCACTTCTAATATGAGCTACTCTTAGGTCTTTGTCATTTTCAAGCTTTTTAATCAATGTTGTGAACATCTCAAATGTTTCATACTTAAGGAAAATTTCTTACCGCCCAAGCTGAGTGGCTGGACAGGTCCGAAAAGGTCCAAATGTAGTAATTCCAATGGTCTCTTGGTTGAGACAATGTTTTTACTTTGAAAAGACTTTTTCGTTTGTTTACCTTGCTGACAAGCATTACATAATTGATCTTTTTCAAATTTCAATTTGGGCAATCCCTCAACTAGTTGCTTTCTAGCTAATTTGGCAAGGAGGTCCATGCTTACATGACCAAGTCTCCTATGCCATAGCCAGGAGTTATCCTCTTTAGATACTAAGCATATATTTTTGGAAAGCTGTTTTTCTAAACTCAACATATATACATTGTCCACACGAGGGGCAGTTAAAATCAATTTATTTGTTTTTCCCTCGAGTATCCGACACTGAGTAGCATCAAATATAACCTGTCTACCGTTGTCACACAGTTGAGCTATGCTCAATAGGTTATATTTGAGACCCTTAACTAAGAAGACTGACTCAATAGTGGGGTTACCTCCGATAGTACCTGAACCTACTATCTTACCTTTTTTATTGTCTCCAAAGCTTACATTTCCACCTCGTTTAAGCTCAAGTGTGATGAACTGAGTTTCATCACCAGTCATGTGCCTCGAGCATGCGCTGTCAATATACCACAGTTTTGATTTCTCCACGCATCTCAGGCTCACCTGCATTTTAAACTATTCATATTTAGGTACCCAATTCTTTTTGGGTCCTCGTTGGTTAGCATGAACAAGTGCTATATCATTTTTTAGTTTGTGACGACATATATTTATTGTCTGGCCTTGTTTACCACAGAAGTCACAATGAGTTACCCTTTTAGGGTGACTTTGTTTTTGGTCAGCACCATTGTGCTGAGCATGCCAGCATACCTTGGTGGTATGACCTTTCTTTCCGCAGAAGTCACATTGGACAATCTGCTTGTTATACCAACACACATCACTTGTGTGTCCTCTTTTCCCACAACAGTCACACTGTGTGAACTGTCTATGCTGACCTGAGTATTCAGCACGGGATTTATTTTTAGTTGAACCTTTTATTAGGTTCTGTAGGGTTGTGACATCCTTTCTCAGTTTCTTTGAATCTGATTGGACTTCCGAGACAAACTTGTGCATGATTTCCACATTGTCATGCAAAGTTGAGTTGTCTTGGAGAAGATATCGGAGGTCACTCAGTTTGACCTCTTCAATCTCGTCACATCGCCTGCTGAGTGCTTTTATTTTCTTGTTACACTTTTTAGTCAGTGTATGCAAATCACTCAGGGCGTTAACCATTTCATTTCTAAGCAAGAGTAGAGATGTTACCTCGTTGGAGTGTTCCTCTTGGTCAGAACCGTCAGAGAGGTCAGCTTGCTCAGATTGAGTGTGGTCAGCAGCATCATCGGCTATGAAGCATATGTTTGCTGACTCGGTGGCATCAGCTTCAGATGATGTTGACTCATCGTTGTCACTCCATATGGCCACCATTGCCTTTTTGCTTCCCTTCTTTTCTTTCTTTAAGTTGGGACAACTTGACTTAATATGCCCAGTTTGATGGCACTCAAAGCATGTGACAGGCTTGGAGCTGTCCTTTTTATATCTGCTGTCATCGGACTCAGCTTTGTGCCTATCGCCTCTTTTGTATTGCCTCTTGCTGTTCCTGTCGTTCTTTCTGAACAGCTTCTTCATTTTTCTTGTAAACATGGCCATCTCCTCATCATCTGATGAGTCAGCTTCGGTTGAGTCAGCTTTCATGACAAGAGATTTCTGATTCTTGTCTTCTGACTTTTCTTTTGCTTCGAAGTTTTTCATAGAGATCTCATGAGTCAGCAGAGATCCGATCAGCTCGTCGTATTTGTACGTGGTCAAGTCCTGAGCTTCTTCCACATATGTCTTCTTAGCTTGCCAGCTTTTGGGAAGACTTCTCAATATTTTCTTCACCTGTTCGTCTTCGGTAAAGTTCTTTCCGAGCCTCTTGAGTTCATTTATAATATTGGTTAACCTTGAGTTCATCTCCGAGATGTCTTCATTCTCATTCATCTCGAACAGCTCGTATAGTCTCATATGTTGGTTCACTTTGGACTCCTTGACCTTGCTTGTGCCTTCATAGGTCACCTCCAGCTTCTTCCATATCTCCTGTGCTGACTCGCAACCTGAAATCTTATTGTACTCTGCAGCATCTAGAGCACAGTGAAGCACATTGATAGCTGAAGCGTTATTTTGTAATTTCTTAAGGTCATCTTCTGACCACTCAGTTTCACTCTTAACAACTTTCTCATCGTTAACAGTTTTATAAGGCAAATATGGGCCTTGAACTATTGCAAGCCATGCACTCATGTTTGTGGCTTGAATAAAGTTCTTCATCCTATTCTTCCAGAATGTATAATTAGATCCAAAGAATAGGGGAGGCCGACTAATTGATAATCCTTCAGGGAGTATCTGTGTTGTTTGGTTCCCTGGAAGGAAACGAGTGCTGTTCTCAGCCATTTATCGGGATCAGCTCAAGATAGTTATATCTTTGAGTAGTGAGCTATTGAGCTCTGATACCACTTGTTGGTCCCGTGTGATTAGTTCCAAGGGGGGGTTAGGAACTAATATAACTTTTTCTTTTTAATTATGCTGACTTAATATAATTCTTTGAGTTTTACAACTCACCTTTGGTCAGCACGGCCGAGTGAGGCGTAAAACAGTTTTAGTCAGATACTGACTAGAGCTGTTTTACTTGCGAGTTGGGAAATGACACTTTTGTCATCAGCTTCCAACTCAGCACTCTGATTTACTCAGTGTCATCTTAAACAATTTATATACTGAGTAAATATAACAAGCAACACATACAGATATATATTGAGAGAGAGTTAGAAATTACTCAGCACGACTTATCCTGGTTCGGCCTCTCCGCCTACGTCCAGTCCCCAGAATCCCTCCGGGCTTTTTAAATCCAATACTGAGCTCTTTAAAGGTAGAGCACAAACCCTTTACAAGGCAGTTGAATATGCAAGAGTATCATCCTCTATTCGTCTACTCAACTCCTACTAAGTGCTATAACCGAACACCTAGATTTCTCTACCACTGAGTACTTAAAACCGAGTACTCAGCACTACTCTCTCAAGTTTACAATTGAGACAAAAATTGTTCTTTTTCAGACAAAGAACACTTTAGATGATTACAAAAATCAATCTAGCATTTACACAGAGATAGAAATTTGGTGTAAGATCTTTTCTTATTTTGATGTGCTTTGTATGTATGCTTTTTTCTCTTGTATTTCGGCTAAGGATCCAAGAAGTGTACTTGTCCTTTTATAGTTGAGGTCTGAAGCAGAAATGATTTGAATCCGAAATTATCCCTTGGATTTAAACGGCTTTTTCATGCGACATGTTCTGGTCAGCTTCAGATTTGCAGGCCAATTTTGTTGTCTGAATTCCGCAGGCGCCAGGCTTGTCTTCTTCTTGCAGATTTATCTTGTAGTGCAGGTTTCGTCATTTAGCCAGCGGACATTTGACCCATGCATCTCGAAATTAACTTTTTTCGTAATTCCAAGGTTTCTATTATTGGTGCAGACAGTTATCGGATCTTGTCTTTTAGCAAACGGATCATTGGTGCTGACTTAAAATTATTCCGCATGACTTTGATAACCGTTGTGTTTGATTATCACCAATTCCGATGCTGAGTTGCCTTTCACTCAGCTTCCACGGTCAGCTTCGTTCTGCAAGATATAGTTCTGAAGAAGACTTTTCTTGTTTTTATGTTGAGTTGCTCTTTCCTTAGCTTCATTTGTAAGCTTCGGTTCTGAAGAAGACTTTCCTTCATTCGTACTGAGTTATTCTTTACTCAGCCCGTGCTATGTTATCATGCTGACTATGTTCTGTCTAACTTGATTCCTATTCTTATAAATATTTTTATACTTAACATTGAACAAACGAATTAGTACAATTAAATCAAAGCACTTAAATTTAATTGTCTTAATCATGGATTAACTTAAATAATTTTGTCAAATCAAAATCATGTTGGAAAGGTGTTTCAACAAACTCCCCCATTTTGATGTTGGCAAAATATTTAGTTATGGAACTCAGTTTTGAGATTCTCCATGATTGAATTGTCTTTCGTTCTTCTGAAATTACTCCCCCCGTAAGGGTTGCATTAATTTAACTTAAATTATCTTTAAACCTTCCAAGATTTAATTGAGAAAAATCAAAGCATGCTTGTACTGACTAAGTTCAATTATAGACCTTCTAGGATCTAATTCAGATGAGCCTAGGTCAGCTTTCAGAAGAGGTCAATATGTTGGAACATGTGTTTACTCAGTTTGATACACGGTCAGTTTTGTTGGTCCCTAGTAATTAGTTCCAAGGGGGGGGATAGGAACTAATGTAACTTTTTCGCTTTTAATTATGCTGACTTAATGTTATTTTAAGAGTTAGTTAACTCAGCGTGTTGGTCAACACGGGCGATTGATTAGTCAGACAGTTTTAGTTCTATGCTGACTAAGACTGCTTGACTTGAGAGTTGGCAATTGACACTTGAGAGGTCAGCTTCCAACTCAGCACTCAGATTTACTCAGTTTCAGTTTTAACAATTTATATGCTGAGTAAATATCACAAGCAACACATGCATATATATATATATATATATATATATATATATATATATATATATATATATAGAGAGAAAGAGTTTAGAAGTTACTCAGCACGACTTATCCTGGTTCGGCCTCTCTGCCTACGTCCAGTCCCCAGTTCCTCCTGGGATTTTCAATCCAATACTGAGCTCTTTCAAGGTAGAGCACAAACCCTTTACAAGGCAGTGAGTATGCAAGAGTACGTCCTCTATTCGTCTACTCAGCTCCTACTAAGTACTACAACCCAGCACTTAGATTTTTCTACCACTGAATGCTTACAACCAAGCACTCAGCATACACTCTCAATATTACAATTGATAAAACACTTGTTCTCTTTTCAGTAAAGAACACTTTAGAAGATTACACATAATCACTCTAGCATTTACACAAAGAATAGAAGATTTGGTGTAAGATCTTTGTATTTGAGTGCTTTGAAGATTTCTCTCTTGGATTTTTCTTTTTGTTTGTGATTCGGCAATGATCCAAGGATTTTGATTGTCCTTATATAGGGGAAAATCTGGGATTGGATCATTTTGAAATGATGTAGCCGTTAAGGTTAAAACGACTCTTTTAGGAGACAGATTCTGGTCAGCTTCAGACTGCTCCGGCCATTCCCTTCCTCTGCATTTCTTCAGACGTCAGGCTTGTCCTCTTGCGCCCGGTTTGTCTTTTTGTGTCAGTTGTCCTTTACCAATAATCCATTGACCCATGTTTCTTGGAATTGGTCTTCTGTGTATTTTCGAGGCTTCAATTATTGGTGTAGAAGATTGGCAGACTTTGTCTTTTAGTGAACGGATCCTTCATGCTATCCTGACTGTTACTCAGCTCCATTCGTTATCTTCGAATGTTCAACTTCCATGTTGAGTTCCTTCTTAGTCAGCTCCGTTCTGTTTATACAATTCAGAAGGAGTCTTCTAATTTAGTCAGCTTCGTTCTGGCAACTTTGAAGGAGACTTCTGATACTGAGTTCAACTCTACTCAGCTTCTATTCTTTCATGCTGAGTTCCGTTCTGCTTAGCTTGGCTTATGCTGACTTTTGTCCTGTCTAACTTTATATATATATTTTTGCACTCAATATTGAACAAACACATTAGTACAATTAAATCAAAGCATTTAAATTTAATTGCCTCTTAATCATGGATGATTTTGTCAAATCAAAATCTTGTGGAAAGGTGTTTCAACAAACTCCCCCATTTTGATGTTGGCAAAATACATAATTATGGAACTCGGTTATAAGTTACCCCATGATTGATTTATTTTTGAAATAACTCCCCCGTAAGGGTTGCACATAGTGTCTTAACTTAATTCTAAACCTTCCAAGATTTAATTGAATTAACCTTAAGACATTTGTGTATACTGACTTAGTTTAATGTTAGATTTTTCAAGATCTGAGCAAATTAGATTTAAGTCAGTTTTCAAAAATATTAGAAGTATGTTTTTATAAGTATTTTAGTGTTAATGTATACTGAGTATGTTTTACTTCTTAATTTGTTTGTTCAATTTTATCAGCCAGGTTGAGAAAATGGTACTTGTCATAGATTAAGCAAAAACATATGAAGAAAGATTCTTATGCTAAGTTCTAGACATTGACTAAGCTATATCTAGTTCTTCTTCTTTTCCTTCATATTGACCTAAGCTTGATGGTCAGCTCGATATACTCCTTTGCCTTTATCTTTACTTCCTGAGGCATTACTTGCAGGCTGAGTTCCTTCTTGGCTTTTCTCCCCCGTTTTTCCATCATCGGGTTTATACAGAAAGGTATCATTGCGAGCATGAGTAGAGAGGTGATTTGAGTAACGCTGGAGCCTCTTTGTGCTTTCACGCAAGCCATCAATTATAGGAACACTGTCATCTTGGACATGGCGAGGAACCCGGAGAGAGCTGCTAATCATGCTGAGTAGGCATTCATGTGATTTGCTGACCCGGGTGAGCGAGCTGGTGAGCTGAGCAAAAGATTGGTGGTACATCTTCAGGAGGGCAGAGTCATAAAACATGCGCTGAGCATTGTTGATGCGCATAGCCTTCATAATTGCTTGGGAAAAGCTCAAGAGTTGACCATTGGAGACTGGGTCAACATCCATCTGAGCCTTGTTGACGTTAAGTAGACTTACTGCTTCACTCAGTTGATCAATGGTGCACTGAGAGGTAGAAGATACTAATTCACACGTACTGGTCAGTTCAGCAGTGAGCTTGGCAAAGCAGTCTTGTATCTCAGCAGAGGTAGCATACTCAGGATTGCCAGTTGCGCTTGATTTGGTCAGTTCTGCAGTTAACTTAGCAAAAGAGCCTTGAAGCTCAGTGGAAGTTGCATACTGATAGGGGTCAAAAACCCCTATCTTTGGGTACGGTTTTAGGACGGGTTTTAGCGTTATTTAGTTAATAAGCGAGCAATTCTCGCATTTAAATGCTTTTGTGTGAGTTAGTTAGAAATTGGAAACGTTTTATTTACTTTTCGTTGTTTAGGCTCGTTTTATGATCAATTTAGGCAAATACGGCCAAAATGGCATGCATATTATAATTCCGTTATCTTTTGAAGCTAATTGATCCGTCAAAAGTCACACCAAACGAAGCGTTTGCTCAAATAAGCGATTGGCGGGTCAATTTAGCCCTTGGACTAATGTTGTTTGGAGTTTATGTGCGTGTGCAGGGTTAAACATGATCAATTTCAGGCAAAAATCGAGTCTCGGGGACCCCCGGTAGTCGCTCGGCGAATTGAGCATCGGCGCGCAGCCCAGGCACCGCCCAGGCACTGCCCAGGCACCGCCCAGGCACCGCCCAGGCACTGCCCAGGCACCGCCCAGACACCGCCCAGGCACCGCCCAGGCACTGCCCAGGCACCGCCCAGGCACCGCCCAGGCACTGTGCCTGCTCGCCGAGCAGGCCGCCAGAGGCCTGCTCGCCGAGCAGGGCGCTGCTCGTCGCGAGTAGCCCTGCTCGCCGAGCAGCTCGCCCTGCTCGGCGAGCAGACCTGCGGGAATTGGTCAAAAAGACCAATTCCGCCCCCACGAAGCCACGATGGACCCCACGACTTCCTACATCAATGGGGACACGAAAATAGGTCAAAAAAAGGGCCGAGCCGCGTCTATAAATAGGGTTTTTCCAATGTAAATTAGATATCTTTTTCCTTTGTAATTTTCTTAGCTTTCACCTTGAGAAATCCTCTCCACCTCCTCCATATCCTTCAAACCTCCATTGAAGACACCTCCGAAGCTCCGTTCACCGAGGATTGCTCAAGCTCCATCCTTAAATCCTAGAAAGACGCCTGCATTGGTAGACAGGTTCCCTGAAAGGGATTTTTCTTCTTTTATATTCTGTCTAGCCTCTGATACATGCTATGAATTCTAGGTTTATTGTAACTTCGTGACAATATTTCCACCTTTGATATATAATATGGTTTTTGTTTATTCAATTGTTTTGATGTTTTAATCTTTGTCTTACACTTTGTTTGATTGGTTTAACTCATTCGATAATCCCAAAATTAGGTTGGCACATATTGCGAGCTGAATCTGACCTAGTCAGTGCCTATAGGATTGACGACCCTATAGAAGATTAAGCCCAAATTACTGAGCCTTAAAGCTAGTTTCGGCCTTACAAGGGAATCACGAACTAGGGACTTCAGGAGGATAGATCGGGTTAATCGCCTTAGACACAAGTGACTTAGTTTCAATTCAATTGCTTAAACATTCTATCATTGTTATCATCGTATCCCTTCATGTTCATTCAGTTAATTGCATTGGTAAAAGATCAATTAGGGGTAGAGTAACTTAGTTAGGCATAGAATAACTTAGCTAGGATTAGCATAATTCAACCTAGGAGTAGATTAATTAAACAAACCAAACTCAAAACCCCCTAAGCCTAGATAACATCCGAGACCGAGTAGCTTGATACTTGCAGAAATAAATCCTGTGGACGATAACCTGGACTTAAACCAGAAATTTATTACTTGATAATGACGGGGTACACTTATCCCTTAGTGAGGTTTCGCAGAAACCGCATCAAGTTTTTGGCGCCGTTGCCGGGGATTTATTTCTTCTGCAATATCGAACCAAAGGTCGATTTGTTAGTTTAGGCATTCCTTGTTATTATCCTTTGTTTATAATCGTTTATACTTTTCTTTTTGTGAATATTTGTTTTTAATTTTTATTGTTATTTCTAATGATTCTTCTTTTTTGAGAAAATGGCTAGAAACAATGGAAATAAGGAGTCTATTACGCATTTGCTTAACTTTCTATCTACTCACGAAGATCAAACTGACGATTTGTATGCCTCAATTAAAAATTTATGCATACAAAAAGGGATCCTAGTTGATTCAACCGCGGACGAATCAAATAAAGAACCCAATTTGGTAGGTCAGGTTGATAAGGTAATATCTCCTCCCATTAACAATGAAGAACTGATCCCTAATTATGAGAAACCAAAAGTTTCAATATTAATTGAGGAATCAGTTGAAATTGAGCCTCTAGAGAAGAATCCAAAGATAGAAGAGTTCAGTTTTGCTCCAAGTCCAGAAACTTTCATTCTCTTTGATATACCTAGAGAATCAAAAAGGGAGCAAACTAAACGTTTTCATAATTTATTTAAATTTGATCATTTGTTTTCAATAAAAATCTTTGAAACTGATAATCCGTTTTGCAGGTACGGATTATTTATTCAGGAATTTGAATTCCTAACGCGAATAGAAGCATACACCTAGGCGGGAATTCTATGTCGAGCTCACCGACTATAACGTAGCGCTTCTTGGGAGGCAACCCAAGTTTTAATAAAACTTTTCAGGTTTGTTTTATTTAGATTATACATTGATCTTTTAGTTTAGTCTTTTTAGTTTTCTTTTACGTTTTTTTTAAGTGTTCGTTTAAAAAAACAAATAAATAAATATTTTGTTTTAGTTGTTTAGTTTTCTTTTATTTTCTTTTATTTTATTTTATTTTTATTTATTTTATTTTTAAGTTTTCAGGTTTAAAATAAAATTAAAAAAAAAAAAAAAATTGGCCCCACGAGGCCCAGCTCGCGTGCCGCCCAGCTCGGTGAGCAGGGCCCTGCTCGCCGCGAGCTGGGCGCTGGCGCCCAGCCCGTCGCTGGGCACTGCGGCCGCCGTTGGGCGCTGGCGCCCAGCACGCCGCTGGGCACTGCGCCCAGCCCGCCGCTGGGCACTGCGCCCAGCCCGCTGCTCGGCCGAGATAAGCAGCGGTTCGGGATTTTTTCCCGAACGAAGCTGAAATAAATAAATAAATAAATAAATAAATAAAATTTGCCACCGCAAATCGTCATGCTTTTGGCGATTGCGATAAAATCCGTAAGTTTTCTTCTCCACCCTAACTTTTTGCACTTGTACTTTATGGTTTGTGATGCAATGTTGGAACTTATTGCATATTTTTAGTGTGAGGAGGAGGGGTAGACAAACTTATAAAAATTGTATAATTTTTAAATTTTTGTTGCGTCGTGTCTAGTTTAGTTTTGTGTTTTCCGGGTTTTATTTAGGTTTTGCATGTTTAGGACCTAAAACCGTGAACCTCCTTCGAATCTAAACTTCGTTATTTGTCTTTGAGGGCTGAGAACCGAATCTAAAATTGCATGACAACTAGTTTAGGCGTGGGACACAACTCTTGTATCTGTAAAAGCATGAGCTACAGTTTGCATTTAGACCCTACTTTTGAAGAAATGCCAAAATCATTACTTAGGTAGATAACTTAAGAATTGAAGGCATGTGATATTAAACTTGAGTTTGGGGAAAACTAGTAAACACAAAATTGAAACCCAAAGAATTGTGAGCTGAATTTGAGCCTAAGAGCGAACATCAAAAAGCTCTTTTTCTTGACATTTTTGTGTGAATGCTTTGACTTGTGGAAGATTACAGATTTTGCACCTAATACTGTGTTGAACCTACATGCAATGATTTGAGATCATAAACGATGAATCAGCCTCATTAGAATTAACCCTTTTCTTTACCTTATTTTTTCTTTTTCATCCACTCTAGGAAGCCCCATTGAGCCTACATTTTTGTAGTTTGTAGATTTTTCTTTCGTTCTAACCCGTTTTTGCGAAACCTTCGTTTGGTTCGCTATTTAACCCAATTTCTTTTTCTTTACAAAGCTCAATTAGAGCCTTTGTTTTCTTCTAGCGCTTTATCTTTGTTTATGGCATTTCAGTAGCAAGCCAAAAGGCTAAGAAGTGAATGAGCATCACTATCCCAAAAAGAAAAAAAGGGGGGAAAAGAAAGAGAAAAACAGAAAAAGAAAAGGAAAAGAAAAGAGACGAACAAAAGGGAATAACTCCATTCCCCAGTTCTTAGAGAAATAAAAAACGTCTCAAAGAAAACACCCCAAAAAGAAAATAATAAGGGATGAATAAAAAGCTCAATCACTTCATATTTGCTAAAGCCATTTAAATTTTGTTTTTGTAGCGCTAGAACTGATAACCCTTGTTGTACCTTTAACCCTCTAACCACATTACAACCCCAATTAGAGGCTGTTTTTGATATCATCGGAATCATATAGCATAGTAGAGGAACTCGGATGAATGTGCAAAATCAGCGTAATCCTAAGCAAGAACATAAGCCGAGAGTAAACACTTTAGCCACCAAAATTGTGTGAATGAGTGAACTACCTATGGTGAGGTGTTTTACTTAGCGATCCCCTTAAACTCGTTTAATTGAACATGTGTCCATTTGCTTAAAACTATGACCCATGATAATTGAAATGCGGCTTTTGGATATCGTGTCTCTACTTTGTATTTCCGAATGCATGTAATTACAGATGCTCGAAGTTGTGTCAAGCACCTAGTCAAACCGGGAGGTTTTCTAGCTTGCTTGTGATGGCGGGTTTAGTTTTTTTTAGTTTACTTGGGGACAAGTAAAGTTTTAAGTGCGAGGAGGTTTGATAGGGGTCAAAAACCCCTATCTTTGGGTACGGTTTTAGGACGGGTTTTAGCGTTATTTAGTTAATAAGCGAGCAATTCTCGCATTTAAATGCTTTTGTGTGAGTTAGTTAGAAATTGGAAACGTTTTATTTACTTTTCGTTGTTTAGGCTCGTTTTATGATCAATTTAGGCAAATACGGCCAAAATGGCATGCATATTATAATTCCGTTATCTTTTGAAGCTAATTGATCCGTCAAAAGTCGCACCAAACGAAGCGTTTGCTCAAATAAGCGATTGGCGGGTCAATTTAGCCCTTGGACTAATGTTGTTTGGAGTTTATGTGCGTGTGCAGGTTAAAACATGATCAATTTCAGGCAAAAATCGAGTCTCGGGGACCCCCGCTAGTCGCTCGACGAATTGAGCATCGGCGCGCAGCCCGGGCGCTGCTCGGCGAGCAGCCCAGGCACCGACCAGGCACCGCCCAAGCACCGCCCAGGCACCGCCCAGGCACTGTGCCTGCTTGCCGAGTAGGCCGCCAGAGGCCTGCTCGCCGAGCAGGGCGCTGCTCGTCGCGAGTAGCCCTGCTCGCCGAGCAGCTCGCCCTGCTTGGCGAGCAGACCTGCGGGAATTGGTCAAAAAGACCAATTCCGCCCCCACGAAGCCACGATGGACCCCACGACTTCGTACATCAATGGGGACACGAAAATAGGTCAAAAAGAGGGTCGAGCCGCGTCTATAAATAGGGTTTTTCCAATGTAAATTAGATATCTTTTTCCTTTGTAATTTTCTTAGCTTTCTCCTTGAGAAATCCTCTCCACCTCCTCCATATCCTTCAAACCTCCATTGAAGACACCTCCGAAGCTCCGTTCACCGAGGATTGCTCAAGCTCCATCCTTAAATCCTAGAAAGACGCCTGCATTGGTAGACAGGTTCCCTGAAAGGGATTTTTCTTCTTTTATATTCTGTCTAGCCTCTGATACATGCTATGAATTCTAGGTTTATTGTAACTTCGTGACAATATTTCCACCTTTGATATATAATATAGTTTTTGTTTATTCAATTGTTTTGATGTTTTAATCTTTGTCTTACACTTTGTCTGATTGGTTTAACTCATTCGATAATCCCAAAATTAGGTTGGCACATATTGCGAGCTGAATCTGACCTAGTCAGTGCCTATAGGATTGACGACCCTATAGAAGATTAAGCCCAAATTACTGAGCCTTAGAGCTAGTTTCGGCCTTACAAGGGAATCACGAATTAGGGACTTCAGGAGGATAGGTCGGGTTAATCGCCTTAGACACAAGTGACTTAGTTTCAATTCAATTGCTTAAACATTCTATCATTGTTATCATCGTATCCCTTCATGTTCATTCAGTTAATTGCATTGGTAAAAGATCAATTAGGGGTAGAGTAACTTAGTTAGGCGTAGAATAACTTAGCTAGGATTAGCATAATTCAACCTAGGAGTAGATTAATTAAACAAACCAAACTCAAAACCCCCTAAGCCTAGATAACATCCGAGACCGAGTAGCTTGATACTTGTAGAAATAAATCCTGTGGACGATAACCTGGACTTAAACCAGAAATTTATTACTTGATAACGACGGGGTACACTTATCCCTTAGTGAGGTTTCACAGAAACCGCATCACATACCCTGGATTAACTTCCGACAGCTGTTTGATTTTGCCTTCAAGCGAGTTCAGATGGTTCACCATTGTGAGTACCAATTCAGTCAGCTTTGCTATTTGATCTTGCCTGGGTTGCTGAGTTTGAACGGTGGTCATAACACTTACAAGATCCTTGAGTCCTCTTAGTTCATTGAGAAGCTGAGTGATACCAGACAGTTGGGAGGACTCAGCATGAGAAGATCTAGTAGCATCAGCTTGAGGAGGGTTCAAATCTTGAAGCAGGGACTGAGCAGAGGCAATGATTCGTCGTCCTGACTTAGTAGCATTCAAGTATGTGAATTGAGCAGTATTTGTCTCAGAGGCTGGAATTGAGCTTGATGGTGGTGGAGTTGGCTGTTTGTCAGATTGATTATCTTGATTGGTGATAGGACTTTGATGCAGAGTGGCTTCAGGAGCTGATTTATCAACATGCTGTGTTGGAGGTGGAGTTTGGTTAGTCATGTTGACCTGCTCATCTTGAGTGGGTGAAGTTGAAGCAGGATTTGTTCCATCTTGAGCAGTTGGATTTGGATTTTCAAAGGTTTTGGCTTGTTCCTCATCCTGAGTAACAGAGGCTTGTTTTTCTGTTGAAGGAGACTCAGTATCGTTTGCAAAGTACGTGAATTGTAGCTCAGATAGATCAGTAAATGGTTCCTGAAGAGGAGAGTCTGCAAGGAGGTCAAGAGCTGGAGTCTTATGGGCTTTCTTCTTGAAACGCTTGAACCTTGTTTCTTTAGGAGGAGATGGGTCATCATGAATAACCTCCTCATCAGTATCAACTGTCTCTTCTTCCACAATTGGATTCTTATGTTGCTCAACGTGATCCTCCATAGCAACATTTTCTTCTTCCTCAATTCTCCGCTCAGCATCATCCTGATGTTGCTCAACATCAGTAGGTTGTTCCTGCTCGGTATTGACTTCTTCCTCAGCAAGAGTTTCTTGTTCAGCATCCTTGACCGGCTCAGCATGAGGTTGGTCTAGGTCAATTCCATGACCTTTTGGAGGTACAACCCAATCCAAGGGATTAGTTTCAACTGTCTTTAAGGTATGACCCTTCTTTCTTTTCATCAAAGGGGATTCCGGAATTTCCTCTTCTTCATCCTCAGGCTCTTCTGGCCTCTTTCTTTTCTCTGCCGACCTAGGTGTACCTTGAGGTTGGTCAGTATCAACATTCTTAGCTCTGTTCATAGCCCGCTTCTTCCTGGGCACTGCGTCAACATCTTTTGCACATGTTTCCAGCGCTTTTCTCTTCTTCTTGTCCTTAGGGGACTCAGCAGGAGCCGCCACTTCTTTCTCAAACTCATGCTCAGGCACATCTTCCTGTTCAGCTTCATCATTTTCCTCAATATCTTCAATTTCTTCATATCCTTTCAATGGTTGATTGTATAATAATCCAACCAGTAAGGCGGCTGTAATCTCATTCCCCCAGCTTTCAGTCTCATTGATTGTCTCAATCTTTTGGTCCTCAATGATCTTAGTGATTAGAGAACCCAGCCTGAGCTTCTTTCCACTGCGTTGAAGAGCCCCAACCAGAAAGACGGGCATGTTAAGTGGAGTGTAGGTCAACATGTGCCATATGAAGCACTGTTCAAAATTAGAGGCAGAGGAAGCTGAGCTTAGCTTGGGGAAGATAAAGTTGGTCAGCACGTAGTGAGCCATCTTCTGTTCTTGCCCCATACAGGTGCTGGGTATTTCACCTTTATGATTCTTGGGTTTGCAGAACCCCTTGATTTCCTTTGGTACCTTTTCTTTTGTTGTCCTAAACTCTATTCCTTCGTCTGGTAAGTTTAGCAGAGTAGCTAGATAGGCAGGGGTTATGGTGATTGTCTGTCCTTTGACCGTGGTCTCCAAATAGTCAGCATCTTCTTCATCAACAAACATGTTGGAATAGAACTCTCTGACCAGCCTAGGGTATGTTTTTCCGGTGAGTGAGAAGAGACCGGTCCATTTGTTCTTCTCGATCCAGTCACAGAACGGTTTCTCAGAAGTGATGAATCCTGGAGAGAACTGTTGGTCCCTAGTAATTAGTTCCAAGGGGGGGTTAGGAACTAATACAATTTTTTTTCGTTTTAATTAAGCTGACTGAAGTTATTTTGAGTAGTTTATTAACTCAGCTTTTGGTCAGCTTGGTGAGATATATTTCAAGACAGCTTTAGTCAGATGTTGACTACAGTTGTTTTCTTGTGAGTTGAGAATTGACACTCTTAGAGGTCAGCTTCTAACTCAGCACCACGTATTTACTCAAGGTCAGCTTAGGCAATTTATATGCTGAGTAAATATAGCAAACAACACATGCAATATAAGAGAGAGTTTAGAGATTACTCAGTATCACTTATCCTGGTTCGGCCTCTCTGCCTACGTCCAGTCCCTAGAGTCCTCCGGGCTTTTTGAATCCAATACTGAGCTCTTTAAAGGTAGAGCACAAACCAATTACAAGGCAGTTGAATATGCAAGAGTACCTTCCTCTATTCGTCTACTCAACTCCTACTAAGTGCTACAACCCAGCACCTAGATTTCTCTATCACTGAATGCTTACAACCAAGTCACTCAGCTTAACACTCTCAATATTCCTATTGATCACGAACTTGTTCTTTTTAAAACTAAAGAACACTTTAGATGATTACACAATAATCAATCTAGCATTTACACAGAGAATAAAAAAATTGGTGTAAGATCTTTTTGTATTTGAGTGCTTTCAAGATTTTCTCTCTTTGTATTTTTCTCTTGATACTTCAGTAATGATCCAAGGTTCTTCATTGTCCTTTTATAGAAGGAAATTGCAGATTTGGATTGTTTGAATTGTTGTTACCGTTAACACCAAAACGGCTCTTTTGGGGAACAATTTCTGGTCAGCTTCAGACTGTTCCGCCATCCCCTTTCTCTGTTTTCTTCAGGCGTCAGGTTTGTCTTCTTGCGTCCGACTTGTCTTTTTGTGCCAGTTGTCTTTTACCAATAATCCAATGACCCATGTCTCTTGGAATTAGTCTTTTGTGTGTCTTCGAGGTTCCAATTATTGGTGCAGAAGATTGGCAGACTTTGTCCTTTAGTGAACGGATCCTTCATGCTGTCCTGATTATGACTCAGCTTCATTTGTTATCCTCGAATGTTTAAGTTCCATGCTGAGTTCTTTCTTAGTCAGCTTCGTTCTTGTTTGTATAACTCTGAAGGATTCTTCTACTATAGTCAGCTTCGTTCTGACGATTTTGAAGGAAGTTTCTGATGCTAAGTTTTACTCCACTCAGCTTCTCATATTTTCATGCCGAGTTCTGTTTAGCTCAGCTTTGGCTTATGCTGACTTCTGACCTGTCTTACTTTATATATATATTTGCACTCAATATTGAACAAACACATTAGTACAATTAAATCAAAGCATTAAGTTTAATTGCCTCTTAATCATGGATGATTTTGTCAAATCAAAATCTTGTGGAAAGGTGTTTCAACAAGAACCATCTGCATTTTAGAACCTCCAAGTTGTTGACCTTCTTATGGACCTTGATCATGTTCCTTTCTACTGGCTTTGATGAACCAGCGGGGTCAGCTTGAGTGCGTTTGCCAGAGGTTTGGCCAGGCTGAGTGGTGAAGTTAGGGATTTCGTTTTTGCCGGAAGCCATTGTTATAGATGAAGGTTTTAAGGTTTAGGGAGAGAGAAGGATTTGATTTTAGAAGATTTTAAGCGTAAAGAGTGATGAGTGGGGATCCTTCCAATACTTATAGAGTCTTGAATCATTCCTAATTAATGAACTAGTCGTTTTCTTCTTGGGACTTTAATCGACAAATATTCTGCCATTTATGACAGGTTCATCGCATGGGTATTCATTATTACTTGCGTTTTTCTAGGTATGATTTGTTACACGTGTCATTGTTCATTGGTACACGTGGGCTTTTACTCAGTTTGCCAGAATATGAATCGTTTATGATACTGAGTATTTAATTCTACGTAGATGGATTTTCTATCTCTTAGTAACTCAACATACATTAATCACTCAGCATGTACATCTACTCAGCATAAGGTGATTACTCAATATGTTTATCTACTCATCACAGAATATTTACTCAACATTTGTATCTACTCAGCATAGACTATTAAGCTCAATGTGCAGTAGTTACTAGATTGATATCAGTCAGCATGACAATCAATCAACATTTATTCAAATATTTAGAATTATTGAAGAGGATTAGACATACCAATAGCTTCCCTTAGTATGTTAAATTGCTCACGAGCCAAAGGCTTGGTGAAGATATCTGCAAGTTGTTCATTTGTTGGCACATAGGTCAGCTTGATCTCACCCTTTAGTACGTGATCTCTGATGAAGTGATGCCTTATGCTGACATGCTTCATCCTGCTGTGTTGGATAGGATTTTTGGATAGATCAATGGCACTCTTGTTGTCACATTTGATCTCTATTGTCTCAGTTGTTCTTACTCCATAATCCTCAAGCTGTTGCTTTATCCATAGGACTTGAGCTACACAGCTTCCAGCAGCAACGTACTCAGCTTCAGTTGTAGACAGAGCAATTGATGACTGCTTCTTGCTGAACCAGGATACTAGACAGCTTCCAAGGAAATGACATCCTCCTGAAGTACTCTTACGTTCTAGCTTATCCCGTCCATAGTCAGCATCAGTGTATCCTATGAGTGTGAAGTCATTTGAAGTTGGATACCATAAACCTGTATCAACTGAGCTCTGCAAATATCTAAAAATTCTTTTTACAGCAATTAAGTGAGATTCCCTTGGGTCAGCTTGATATCTTGCACAATAACATACTGAGTACTGTATAGCAGGTCTACTAGCAGTGAGATAAAGTAAGGAGCCTATCATACCTCGATAAAGTTTACTATCTATTGACTTACTTTTCTCATCTTTGCATAGGACAGTATCAGTACCCATAGGGGTTGATATGGGCTTACAGTCTCCCATATCAAACTTCTTTAACATTTCCTTGGTGTACTTGGACTGACTAATGAAGATGCCGTTCTTCCCTTGCTTGATCTGAAGTCTAAGGAAGAAGCTGAGTTCTCCCATCATAGACATTTCGAACTCAGTCTGCATCTGTTTGATAAACTCTTGACACAAAGATTCGTCAGTAGCACCAAATGTTATGTCATCTACATAGATTTGTGCAAGTAGGGTATGTTTACCCTTTTTCTTAATGAACAAGGTTGTGTCAGCTTTTCCTCTGACATAATTCCTGGTCAGCATGAAGTTGGTCAACCTTTCATACCAAGCTCTTGGAGCTTGCTTCAGGCCATATAAGGCCTTCTTGAGTTTATAAACGTGGTTTGGAAATTTTGGATCTTCAAAACCCGGAGGTTGATTAACATATACCTCTTCGTTTATAAAGCCATTAAGAAATGCACTTTTAACATCCATTTGATACAATTTAAAGTTCATGAAACTAGCATATGCACACAATATATGTATAGCTTCTAACCTAGCAACTGGTGCAAAAGTTTCTCCATAGTCTATACCCTCTTGCTGACTATAGCCTTGGGCTACAAGTCGAGCTTTGTTTCTAATTACATTTCCATGCTCATCTAGTTTATTTCTAAAGACCCACTTGGTTCCTATGGGCTTTTGATTCCTAGGTTTAGGTACTAGATCCCATACCTCATTTCTGGTGAATTAGTCAAGTTCTTCTTGCATGGCATTGATCCAATACTCATCTTGCTCACCATCAGCAAAGTTCTTTGGTTCATGCATTGAGACGAAGGCAACATTGCCGAGGTATTTTCTAAGCTGATCTCTAGTCATCAACTTGTTGTTAGCAGCATCAAGGATGGACTTTTCTATGTGTCCTCTTGGAATCTTTATTTCCTTGGGCAATGTTGAGTTGTTTGGAAGAGGTGTTTCTACAATCTCTATAGGAATAGATTGGTCAGCAAATGATATTTCAGTTTCTTGCTTACCTTGGGTCAGCCCTTGTATAGATGACACAGAGGCTTCTGGTTGATCAGCGGAAGCTGAGCTTCGTTCATCTTCTTCGAGCTGAGCTGACTTACCTGTAGGGTCAGTTTCATCGAACTCAACATGTACAGACTCTTCTACAACCTGAGTTCTTTTATTAAATACTCTATATGCTTTACTGTTTGTTGAGTACCCCAAAAAGATCGCTTCGTCAGCTTTGGCATCAAAATTTGCCAGATTATCCTTAGTGTTGAGTATAAAACATTTACACCCAAAGGCACAAAAGTATCCAATATTGGGCTTTCGTCCTTTCCAAAGTTCATAAGGAGTTTTCTTTAATATGGGTCTTACCAAGGCCCTATTCAATATATAACATGCTGTATTGACAGCTTCTCCCCAAAAATACTTTGGAAGCCTATTTTCACTCAGCATTGTCCTAGCAATTTCTACTATTGTCCTATTCTTCCTTTCAACAACTCCATTCTGTTGAGGAGTTCTAGGGGCAGAGAAATTGTGGTCAATACCATTAGTTTCACAGAATTCATCAAACATTTGGTTTTTGAATTCTCCACCATTATCACTTCTAATATGAGATACTCTTAGGTCTTTGTCATTTTCAAGCTTTTTGACTAATGTAGTAAACATCTCAAATGTTTCATCTTTGCTACTCAGCAAGATGACCCAAGTATACCTAGAGAAATCATCTATAATAACTAAGGAAAATTTCTTACCTCCCAAGCTGAGTGGCTGGATAGGTCCGAAAAGATCCAAATGTAGTAATTCCAATGGTCTTTTGGTTGAGACAATATTTTTGCTATGAAATGACTTTTTAGTTTGTTTGCCTTGCTGACAAGCTTTACATAATTGATCTTTTTCAAATTTCAATTTGGGTAATCCCTCAACTAATTGCTTTCTAGCTAATTTGGCGAGAAGGTCCATGCTGACATGCCCAAGTCTTCTATGCCATATCCAGGAGTTATCCTCTTTAGACACTAAGCATATATTTTTGGAAAACTGTTTTTCTAAATTTAGCATGTATACATTTTCTACACGAGGGGCAGTTAAAACCAATTCATTTGTGTTCCCCTCTAGTATTTGACACTTAGTATCATCAAATACAACCCTTCTGCCGCTCTTGCAAAGTTGAGCTACACTTAGTAGATTGTATTTGAGACCTTTAACTAGAGAGACTGACTCAATAGTTGGGTTACCTCCGATAGTACCTGAGCCGACTATCTTACCCTTCTTATTGTCTCCGAAGTTTACACTTCCACCTCGTTTAAGCTCTAGTGTGATGAATTGTGTTTCATCACCTGTCATGTGTCTTGAGCATGCGTTGTCTATATACCACAGCTTTGACTTCTCTACGCATGTCAAGCTAAGCTGCATTTTAAACTATTCATTTTTAGGTACCCAATTCTTTTTGGATCCTTTCTTGTTAGTGTAAACAGGTGCAAAGTCATATTTCAACTTGTGACGACATACTTTTATAGTGTGGCCAGGCTTACTACAAAAGTCACAAAAAGGTACCCTTTGAGGGTTGTACTGAGTATAGTCAGCATTGTTGTGTTGAGCATGCCAGCATACTTTTGTGGAATGCCCTTTTCTTTCGCAGAAGTCACATTGGACAATCCGCTTGTTATGCCAACATACATCTTTTGTGTGCCCCCTTTTTCCACAACACTCACATTGAGTGAATTGCTTATGCTGACCAGTACTTCCGTACTCAGCATGGGGTTTATTTCTACTTGAGCTTTTCACTTGACTCTGCAAGGTTGTGACATCCTTTCTAAGTTTCTTTGACTCAGATTGGACCTCCATGACAAACTTATGCAAGATTTGCATGTTGGTATGTAAATCTGAGTTTTCCTGGAGGAGATATCGGAGGTCACTCATCTTGACCTCTTCAATCTCGTCACATCGCCTGTTGAGTGATTTTATTTTGTTATTGCATTTTTTAGTTAGCTTATATAAATCACTCAGGGCATTTACCATCTTATTTCTAAACAAAAGTAAGGGTGTTACCTCATTAGTGTGTACCTCCTGGTCAGTTTCATCAGAGAGGTCATTATGCTCAGATTGAGAATGGTCAGCATCATCAGCCATAAAGCATATGTTGGCTGTTTCATTTGCATCAGCTTCAGATGAGGTTGACTCATCACTATCGCTCCATGTTGCTACCATAGCCTTTTTGCTTCCCTTCTTCTCCTTCTTAAGGTTGGGACAGCTTGACTTGATGTGCCTAGTTTGATGGCACTCAAAACATGTGACAGACTTGGAGCTGTCCTTCTTGTATTTGTCACTTGACTCAGCTTTGTATTTGTCACTTCTTCTGAATGACCTTTTGCCATTTCTGTCATTTCTTCTGAACAGCTTCTTCATCTTTCTAGTGAACATAGCCATTTCCTCATCATCAGTTGACTCAGCTTCAGTCGAGTCAGCTTTCATGACTAGTGACTTTTGTTTCTTGTCTTCTGACTTTTCTTTCTCTTTAGCTTCAAAGTTTTTCATAGAAATTTCATGGGTCAGCAGGGATCCGATCAACTCATCATATTTGTAGGTAGTCAAGTCTTGAGCTTCTTCTACAGCTGTTTTCTTTGCTTGCCAGCTCTTAGGCAGACTTCTCAGGATTTTCTTCACCTATTCCTCTTCAGTGAAGTTCTTTCCAAGCCTTTTGAGCTCGTTTATAATGTTTGTGAACCTTGCGTTCATTTCTGAGATGTCTTCATTCTCATTCATCTCAAACAACTCGTAGAGTCTCATATGCTGATTGACTTTCGACTCCTTAACTTTGCTTGTGCCTTCATAGGTTACTTCAAGCTTCTTCCAAATCTCCTGAGCTGACTCACAACCTGAAATCTTATTGTATTCTGCAGCATCAAGAGCACAGTGAAGCATATTTATAGCCGAAGCATTATTTTGTAATTTTCTGAGGTCATCCTCTGTCCACTTAGCTTCACTTTTAACAATTTTCTCATTGTTAACAGTTTTGTATGGCACATGTGGACCTTGAAAAATTGCAAGCCATGCACTCATGTTTGTGGCTTGAATAAAGTTCTTCATCCTATTCTTCCAGAATGTATAATTTGACCCAAAGAATAGGGGATGTCTAGTGATTGATAATCCCTTAGGGAGTATCTGTGTTGTTTGGTTCCCGGGAAGCAAACGAGTGCTATTCTCACCCATTTTTCGGGATCAGCTCAAGATTGTTAGATCTTTGAGTAGTGAGCTTATTCTCTGATACCACTTGTTAGTCCCTAGTAATTAGTTCCAAAGGGGGGGGGGATAGGAACTAATGTAACTTTTTCGCTTTTAATTATGCTGACTTAATGTTATTTTAAGAGTTAGTTAACTCAGCATGTTGGTCAGCACGGGCGATTGATTAGTCAGGCAGTTTTAGTTCTATGCTGACTAAGACTGCTTGACTTGAGAGTTGGCAATTGACACTTGAGAGGTCAGCTTCCAACTCAGCACTCAGATTTACTCAGTTTCAGTTTTAACAATTTATATGCTGAGTAAATATCACAAGCAACACATGCATATATATATATATATATATATATATATATATTGAGAGAAAGAGTTTAGAAGTTACTCAGCACGACTTATCCTGGTTCGGCCTCTCTGCCTACGTCCAGTCCCCAGTTCCTCCTGGGATTTTCAATCCAATACTGAGCTCTTTCAAGGTAGAGCACAAACCCTTTACAAGGCAGTGAGTATGCAAGAGTACGTCCTCTATTCGTCTACTCAGCTCCTACTAAGTACTACAACCCAGCACTTAGATTTTTCTACCACTGAATGCTTACAACCAAGCACTCATCATACACTCTCAATATTACAATTGATAAAACACTTGTTCTCTTTTCAGTAAAGAACACTTTAGAAGATTACACAGAATCACTCTAGCATTTACACAAAGAATAGAAGATTTGGTGTAAGATCTTTGTATTTGAGTGCTTTGAAGATTTCTCTCTTGGATTTTTCTTTTTGTTTGTGATTCGGCAATGATCCAAGGATTTTGATTGTCCTTATATAGGGGAAAATCTGGGATTGGATCATTTTGAAATGATGTAGCCGTTAAGGTTAAAACGGCTCTTTTAGGGGACAGATTCTGGTCAGCTTCAAACTGCTCCGGCCATTCCCTTTCTCTGCATTTCTTCAGACGTCAGGCTTGTCCTCTTGCGCCCGGTTTGTCTTTTTGTGTCAGTTTTCCTTTACCAATAATCCATTGACCCATGTTTCTTGGAATTGGTCTTCTGTGTATTTTCGAGGCTTCAATTATTGGTGCAGAAGATTGGCAGACTTTGTCTTTTAGTGAACGGATCCTTCATGCTATCCTGACCGTTACTCAGCTCCATTCGTTATCTTCGAATGTTCAACTTCCATGCTGAGTTCCTTCTTAGTCAGCTCCGTTCTGTTTATACAATTCAGAAGGAGTCTTCTAATTTAGTCAGCTTCGTTCTGGCAACTTTGAAGGAGACTTCTGATACTGAGTTCAACTCTACTCAGCTTCTATTCTTTCATGCTGAGTTCCGTTCTGCTTAGCTTGGCTTATGCTGACTTTTGTCCTGTCTAACTTTATATATATATTTTTGCACTCAATATTGAACAAACACATTAGTACAATTAAATCAAATCATTTAAATTTAATTGCCTCTTAATCATGGATGATTTTGTCAAATCAAAATCTTGTGGAAAGGTGTTTCAACAAGTTTTAGGTATCAGAGAAAGAGATTATATCTATGAATTTATGTATCAGAGCAAAGTGTATTCATGTATCAGAGTAAATGTGTGTTAAGAGTTTTTCACATGCATGTTCCCTTTCGATTTCGATTGTTTGTTCAATTTAGACAGTTCAGCATATAACACATTTAAGTAAGCATCATATGTAGATAAGTCAGATTAAGTAAAAAGGATGCTTAAAATAGATAGATGGTGAGTCAGCATACAAAAATAGAATACAAGCCAAGTTTTAAGATTGACTAAGCTATTTCTTCTTGTTAACTTGGGCTTGATGAGCAGGATTCATTTTGCCTTTCCCTTTGGCATTTCGTTATTGCTGACTACCTGATGCTTCTCCTACTTCCCCTGATCTATGTTGAGTTCCATCAGCTTGTTCTTTCTCCCCCGTTTTGCCAGCATCGGGCGGAGGAGGAATGAAAGTGTCGTTGAGAGCAGCACGAGTTAATCTTACTGAGTATGCCTTAAGCTGTTTTGTGCTTTCCCGGAGACCATCGAAAACAGGAACGCCATCGTCTATAACTGATCCAGGGACTCGGATGGATGCACTAAACATACTCAGAATATATTCTTGTGACTTCCCAATCCAGGTCAGCGTGTCAGTCAGCCTAGCATAAGCTTGATGATACATTTTGAGCAGGGCCGAATCATAGAACTGACGTTAACCATTCGTGTGGCGCACATGTTTGAAGGTGGCTTGGGAGTATTGCAGGATTTCATTTGTTTTCACCAAGTCAGTATCCATCTCTTCCTTACTCAAGTTGAGTAGACGGACAGCTTCGCTAATTTGCTCGATCGAACACTGTGAAGAGGAGGAAATTAGCGCACGAGTGTCGGTCAGCTCAAAGTGTAGCTTGGTGAAGTGGTGGTCAACCTCAGCAGAGGTAGCATATCCCGTGTTGACTTCAGACAGAGCATTTATTTGGCCTTGGAGAGAATCCATGTGATTCACCATCATTAACTGCAGTTCAGCCAGCTTCACTATGGAGTCCTGCTTGGGCTGTTGAGATTGAATAGTTGTCATGACACTCACAAGATCTTTGAGACCCTTGATCTCATTCAGGAGCTGAGTGAAAGAAGAAAGTTGGGTTGACTCAACATTAGCGAACCCAGCAGCATCGGCATGAGGAGAGGTCAAATCCTGGAGAATGGTTTGAGCTGAGTCAATGATTCGACGCCTAGACTCAGTAGCATTTAGGTAGGCATAATTTGCCTCAGGAGTTCGCTCAGTGGCCGGTTGCTTTCCAGTACCAGATGTGCCAGCATGATCAACGGCTGGTCTTTTGTTTAAGTCAGCACCAGGAACTAACTGTTCAACATTCTGCGAAATTGTGTTAGGAAGGGGTGGATCGGCAGAGATGTTGACCTGCTCAATATTGGTTTGAAATTGAGTTGGTGCAGGAGGAGTTACTTCAGAACTTCTGTGGAAAGGATTTTCCTTTGCTTGCTCACCTTCTTGAGCAGCTTGAACTTCGAGCTCTTGCTCGGCAGGGATTGGATTTTCAGGGGTCTTGGCTTGTTCCTCAGTATGAGTAACAGAGGCTTATTTTTGTGTGAACTGAGCTGGAGTTGGCTCGATGACAGAGGAGAAGAATTCATACTGAAGTCCAGTTAGGTCAGTAATTGGTTCTCTAAGGGGAGAATCAGCTAATAGATCTAGGGATTTGGACTTGTAAGCTTTGCGTTTAAAACGCTTTTCAGAACTGACCTTGTTGGTTGGAGGTGATTGGTCAGCAGCAATCGAGTCTAGAGATTCAGAAGAAGAATTGAGCTCCAGATCAGCATTAAGGCTTCTCTTAGCTTGAACTCTTTTTGTTTGATCAGCTTGTAGTTCAGTTGGCTCATCATTAACTGACTTAGTTTGCTCAGCAGCACCCTTATCTTGCTCATCATTAACATTGGCTGTTCGCTCAGCTTCAAACTGTCCTCCAAAATCTCCCAATTCATTTTCCTGATCAGAAGGGGTTTTCTCAAGGTCAATCTCTTAGCTTCTCACATAGTGGGAATCGTCGGAGATGACAAAAGCAAGAGTGGCAGCATCAATTGGACTCAGACCAGAAGATCTCTTCTTCTTCGTCAGAGGTGTTTCTGGAATTTCCTCACTTTCGACTTCCTCAGGCTCAACTGGCCTTTTCTCTGTCGACTTAGCTTGCTCAGCAGCAGCTTTCTGTTCGCTTGACACAAAACGAATTTTCTTTGGACCAGTATTGATGTCTTTAGCGGCTTGGTCAGCTTTCCGCTTTTTATCTTGTCTGGTGCGGTCAGTACGAGGTTGATCCACAACCTTCTTTCCCTTCTTAGTCGGCACAGCTTGTGCACCTTTTGCAGCATCAATCTCTTCCTCATTTTCTTCTACAACCCCCTTTCCTTTCTTAGACTTGAGAGGTTGGTTGTATGCTAACCCGAACAATAGGGCCGCCGTAATCTCAGTTCCCCATGACTCAGTTTCACCGACCGTACTCACCTGATAGTCTTCAAGAATTCTTGTGATGAGGGAGCCCAACCTGAGTTTCCCAATACTTCGTTGGAATGCACCGACAAGAAAGACGGGAATATTGAGTGGTTGGTAGGTCAGCATGTGCCAAATAAAATTCTGCTCGAAGTTGGAGGCTGAGTTTATTTTAGGAAAGATAAAGTTGGTCAAGATGTAATGAGCCATCTTTTGATTTTGACCCATACACGTGCTGGCTATTTCTCCATTGTGGTCTTTTGGTTTACAGAACTCAACTGGGTAGTCAAGTTTGACGTTTGTGGTTCTAAATTCTTTACCCTTGTTGGGCAGTTTTAGTAAAGTTGCAAGGTACGATGGAGTTACCGTGATGTCCTTGCATGTGACCTTTGTGACTAGATGGTCAGCATTGTCCTTATCCACCTTCAGATTCGAATAGAATTCCCTTACTAATCGTGGTAAGCTTTACCGGAGATAGAGAATAATTCCGACCACCCGTTCTTGGAGATCCATTCACAGAACGGCTTTTCAGCGGTTACAAAACTCGGGGAGAACCACCGGCAACGAAGTACCTCACAGTTCTTGACATTGTTGTAGACCATAAGAAATTCCTTTTCCTCGGGTTGCTTATCTTTCTTCTTCTTCTTTTTCGAAGAGGTTGCGAGGTCAGATTGGGGGATTTTGCTCGGAGTTTGGTCATGATGACCTTGTCCTTGAGACTTGGTAGGAGTCTCGACGTATTCCTGCTGAGCAGGAGATGGAGGGTTTTCATCGGAGTGATTTCCGTCATAATCAGCTCCGGAGATATTTTGGGAATCCGACATGATTTTTAGGGATTCTTTGAGAGTATTTGAAAATTAGGGATTTAGATAGAAATCAAACTGCCAGAGATTTCAAAGTGTAAAGAGATATGAATGGGAATTCATCCACTATTTATAGAAGGCCGAGTTGATCTGGAACGTTGAAATAGCCGTTTTACCTCGAGATGATCAAACGACAATAATCTGGCATTTATGACACGTTCGGCGCATTTGTTTTTTTAATTATTGCGATTACGTCATCCTAGGTGGCTATTTATGGCGCGCGTGCTAGCTTTTAATGTTAAATGGATTTTACTCAGTATTTGGAATTCTAAACGTTTGAGATACTGAGTGCTCAGTTTTACGTAGAGGAAGTTTTCACACAGAAGTAACTCAACCAATAGTAATCACTCAGCATCTACGTCTAGTCAACATAGGGTGATTCTATGTTATTCAGTTTAGCTCAGTTTGAGTAAGTTACTTAGCATGCAATAACTACTCGGCATATAGTATAATCATTCAATATTGATCAAGAATTTATTAAACAGAATTACACATACCGATAGCTTCCCTGAGTATGCTGAATTGCTCACGAGCCAAAGGCTTAGCGAAGATATCCGCAAGCTGTTCATCTGTTGGTACGTAGGTCAGCCTGATCTCACCTTTGAGTACATGATCTCTGATGAAGTGATGCCTTATGCTGACATGCTTCATCCTGCTGTGCTGGATTGGATTCTTAGATAGGTCAATAGCGCTTTTGTTATCGCATTTGACTTCAATTGTTTCTGTTTTGACACCGTAATCCTCAAGCTGTTGCTTAATCCATAGGACTTGGGCCACACAGCTTCCAGCAGCAATGTACCCAGCTTCAGTTGTAGACAGGGCAACTGATGACTACTTCTTGCTGAACCAAGACACTAGACAGCTTCTAAGGAAGTGACATCCTCCAGAAGTGCTCTTACGTTCTAGCTTGTCCCGTCCATAGTCAGCATCAGTGTATCCAATGAGTGTGAAGTCATTTGAGTTTGGATACCACAAACTTGCATTAACTGAGCTCTACAAATATCTAAAAATTCTTTTCACAATTATAAGGTGTGATTCTCTGGGGTCAGCTTGATATCTAGCGCAATAGCATACTGAGTACTAAATATCAGGTCTACTAGCAGTAAGATAGAGTAGAGAGCCAATCATACCTCGATATAACTTGCTTTCTACAAACTTACCTTTCTCGTCAGCACATAGGACAGTATCAGTACATATTGGGGTTGATATGGCCTTACATTCTTCCATATCAAATTTCTTTAACATTTCTTTGGCGTATTTGGACTGACTGATGAAGATGCCGTTCTTCCCTTGCTTGATTTGAAGTCCAAGGAAGAAGTTGAGTTCGCCCATCATAGACATTTCGAACTCAGTTTGCATCTGTTTGCTAAATTCTTTGCACATAGATTCGTCAGTAGCACCAAATATTATATCATCTACGTAAATTTGTGCAAGCAGTGTATTTTTACCCTTCTTCTTAATGAATAAGGTTTTGTCAGCTTTGCCTCTGACATAGTTCCTGGTCAGCAGGAAATTGGTCAACCTCTCATACCAAGCACGAGGTGCTTGTTTCAGACCGTACAAGGCCTTCTTGAGTTTATAAACGTGGTTTGGAAAATTTGGATCTTCAAACCCAGGAGGCTGACTAACATATACCTCTTCGTTTATAAATCCATTAAGAAAAGCACTTTTGACATCCATTTGATATAGTTTGAAATTCATGTAACTAGCATAAGCACATAAAATACGTATAACCTCTAACCTAGCTACGGGTACAAAGGTCTCACCATAGTCA
The DNA here is from genome assembly GCF_963576675.1 of Euphorbia lathyris. Lineage (NCBI taxonomy): Eukaryota > Viridiplantae > Streptophyta > Magnoliopsida > Malpighiales > Euphorbiaceae > Euphorbia > Euphorbia lathyris. The sequence continues at coordinate 68,184,922 of NC_088919.1, forward strand.
ATGCCCTCTTGCTGACTATAGCCTTGGGCTACAAGTCGGGCTTTGTTTCTAACTACGTTGCCTTGCTCGTCTAGTTTATTCCTAAAGACCCACTTAGTTCCTATGGTCTTTTGGTTTCTAGGTTTTGGTACTAAATCTCATACCTCATTTCTTTTGAACTGATCAAGCTCCTCTTGCATAGCGTTGATCCAGTGTTCGTCGTGCTCAGCATCAGCAAAACTCTTTGGCTCATATACTGAGACGAATGCAACATTGCTCAGATACTTTCTAAGCTGGTCTTTTGTCATCAGCTTGTTGTCAGCAGCATCAAGAATGGACTTCTCCGAATGTCCTCTTGGAATTTTTATTTCTTTCGGTAATGTTGAGTTGTCTGGAATAGGTGTTTCTACAATATCTGCAGGAGTAGATTGGTCAGCAAAGGTAATTTCGGTTTCGTGCTTACCTTTGGTCAGTCCTTGTACTGATGACTCAAGGGCTCCATTTTGATCAGCGGAAGCTGAGCTTGGTTCATCTTCGGCGGACTGAGTTATCTTTCCTGCAGGGTCAGTTTCATCGAACTCGATATGGACAGACTCTTCAATGACTTGAGTTCATTTATTATATACCCTATATGTTTTACTGTTAGTTGAGTACCCTAAAAAGATCACTTCGTCAGCTTTAGCATCAAATTTAGCAAGGTTATCTTTTGTGTTAAGTATAAAACATTTACACCCAAAGTATACCGAGAGAAATCTTCTACAATGACTAAGGAAAATTTCTTACCGCCCAAGCTGAGTGGCTGGACAGGTCCGAAAAGGTCCAAATGTAGTAATTCCAATGGTCTCTTGGTTGAGACAATGTTTTTACTTTGACAAGACTTTTTCGTTTGTTTACCTTGCTGACAAGCATTACATAATTGATCTTTTTCAAATTTCAATTTGGGCAATCCCTCAACTAGTTGCTTTCTAGCTAATTTGGCAAGGAGGTCCATGCGTACATGACCAAGTCACCTATGCCATAGCCAGGAGTTATCCTCTTTAGATACTAAGCATATATTTTTGGAAAGCTGTTTTTCTAAACTCAACATATATACATTGTCCACACGAGGGGCAGTTAAAATCAATTTATTTGTTTTTCCCTCGAGTATCCGACACTGAGTAACATCAAATATAACCTGTCTACCGCTGTCACACAGTTGAGCTACGCTCAATAGGTTATATTTGAGACCCTTAACTAAGGAGACTGACTCAATAGTGGGGTTACCTCCGATAGTACCTGAACCTACTATCTTACCCTTTTTATTGTCTATAAAGCTTACGTTTCCACCTCGTTTAAGCTGAAGTGTGATGAACTGAGTTTCATCACCAGTCATGTGCCTCGAGCATGCGCTGTAAATATACCACATTTTTTATTTCTCCACGCATCTCAGGCTCACCTGCATTTTAAACTATTCATATTTAGGTATCCAATTCTTTTTGGGTCCTCGTTGGTTAGCATGAACAGGTGCTATATCATTTTTTAGTTTGTGACGACATATATTTATTGTGTGGCCTTGTTTACCACAGAAGTCACAATGAGTTACCCTTTTAGGGTGACTTTGTTTTTGGTCAGCACCATTGTGCTGAGCATGCGAGCATACCTTGGTGGTATGACCTTTCTTTCCGCAGAAATCACATTGGACAATCCGGTTGTTATACCAACACACATCACTTGTGTGTCCTCTTTTCCCACAACAGTCACACTGTGTGAACTGTCTATGCTGACCTGAGTATTCAGCGTGGGATTTATTTTTAGTTGAACCTTTTATTAGGTTCTGTAGGGTTGTGACATCCTTTCTCAGTTTCTTTGAATCTGATTGGACTTCCGAGACAAACTTGTGCATGATTTCCACGTTGTCATGCAAAGTTGAGTTGTCTTGGAGAAGATATCGGAGGTCACTCAGTTTGACCTCTTCAATCTCGTCACATCGCCTGCTGAGTGCTTTTATTTTCTTGTTACACTTTTTAGTCAGTGTATACAAATCACTCAGGGCGTTAACCATTTCATTTCTAAGCAAGATTAGAGATGTTACCTCATTGGAGTGTTCCTCTTGGTCAGAACCGTCAGAGAGGTATAAATGAATGGAACACCAGTATGATTTTTTCAGATCTAATCTGCAATTTCATTAACAGAAACTAAACTAACTTAGAAGAAGTTTTTTGGATAAATTTCAATTAATGAAGGTAAATATGTAGTTAGTACCTTAAGTTCTCCTACTTTTGCTCAATTTCCACTACTTAAGTAAATATGCTACTCTTTGCTTCAATGTTTCCCTTCGGTTCTCCTTCGAATTCCAAATCTCTTTTGCTATATACCTTCCACTAGGGTTATACTTCTTAATTTCTTTGAAATTTTTTGTCACGGCATCATAAACTTCATCACCAAATTCACTTTTAAGTTTTTTTAATATGTAATCATTACCATCCTCATTATCTCCTGCACGGCCAAAATTAATTCAAAAAGTTTGATGGAATCAGTAAGTATAAGTAATCAAGAGAGAATAAGTGCAAAACAAACACCTGCTCCCTGGATGATTCAATTTCTAAATGTTTCGGAAATTCCAACAACTAATCACCACTGTTATAATTGCAAAACAAACACTTCCTAAAAAAAATAGAAGTAATTTTAAGCATCTTTTGTTTGGCTCCGCATCTCCTTTCCTTTCTCTTTTTCCAGATCTCTTCCGCCTCCTTCCCACCTCCGCCGCCTTCTGCCTTTTCTTCTTCCCCACCTTTCTTGAACTGTCATCTCTTCTCGTCTGCCTTTTCTTCCGCTGCTATCTCGTTGAGGAGGAAGAAGGAAGCTTGTCTTCCTTCTTCCTCCTCCCATTTATATTTTAGTTTTCGTTTTTAGCCTTAGATTTACGTTTTGTTGTTAGTTTGAAGTCTATCTATCTTCTTGAACTTTCCGTCAGATCTACTCTTGTGAGCTATATTTCTACTTTTATTCTTTTTTCGGTCTTAGCAAGAGCGGAAAAGGTTTATCTTGTCCGTAGATCTATAGATCTGCGTGGATGCACAAACAGAAAGGACTCAGATCCGAACGTCCGGAAGAGCCTAAAGGATTGAGTATGGATTACAACGGTTTTTCAACGGGATTCGACTTACGAGAAGGATATGACTTCTATGTTTGTTGTATTTGTATCTTTTCTGGTTTTTAATGCTCTTTGTAGTCTTTTATTGCTCTTTGTAATCTATGTATTGCTCTTCGTAGTCTTTTCTTCTCTTTGTGGGTTTTTGCCTGTATGGAATGGAGGTTTTATTCCTCTTTCTTTCGTGATGTATTTGTATTATTAAGTTAATGAAATGATATGTGGCATTAAAAAAAAAAAAAAAACACTTCCTAAAAAAAATATGAATTCCCAAAAACACCATTTCTTCGTTGAATCGAATTAGGACAAGAACATCGAATTGGTACATTGATTTAATAATCCTCAAGGTGATATTGATAGCCTCTCAAGTCAGGATTCTCTTGAATGGGGATGATGATCTCTCCCCCAACTGGTAGATTTCTTAGATTTTCTTCCTTGAAGTGGTTAGCTTCAAGGATACCGAAGTCCTATTCCCTTCAATCTCCTCCCCGTTAAGTTTGATCAGATGATCCTTTCAAATAAATTTCTAGAATCCCCTTTATGTTTTTCTATTAGCCCCTTTTCTATTTGAATATAAGAAATCATGTCAATTGAAGAAAAACCACCACTAGTCATCATCTTATGATAGTTTTCAAAAGGTTGCAAATACAAACCACCACTGGACAACAAAACATGCATTCATTAAAAACAAATTATTTAGTATGTACATTTACTAGGAATATGTTGTGGATCACGTTAGAAAAGATAATCTCTCCTATAACATGATGAACAAGAGAATTTCTCCATTGATTTTATGATGCAGATAGTAATTGATTATTTTTTCATCCGTTGGATGGAATCTAAATCCTACTTGATTTGAATAGCGTTTCTTTTAAGAGACGAGATTGGTATTTAAAGATGAATTCATTAAGAATTCTCAAAACCTTAACTAAAGTAGCTCAATGTGAAACCTGATGTTAGGCTCTAAATGTTATAATGCCAGTGTGTGTAGACTCGTTATCACCGAAGTAGAAAACAAAAAAAACTATGAACAGAATGAAAACTTCTATACACGGACAGACACAACTGTTCACGTACGAACACAACTGTTCACGATGGACACGACTGGAAACTGCTCTATAGAAAGGCTTAGAAAAGCATATCAACATGGGTTGAAATGGAATACGCACTTCTTCATTATAACCGATTTAAGCATAATAGCCTATGCACATTTGTAAAGTTGATTAGGGTGTTTTATCCCTATTTTTATAGACGGTTTTTAGAGTCTTTTGGATTACTTTAACCCATTTTTTTACTTTTCGAGTCAAAACGTGTATTTAAACTTGTTGTGTGAGTTTGAGTTTAAGTTGTTAAAGATTTAATAGTTTTTTCACTTATTCTTATTTAATTTCACTTAGTTTTGCTCACTTCCGCACATTTTCACCTTTTCAGTAGTTAAATAGGGTAGTTTCTTAACGTTTTAATTTATTTACAATAAATTCAATCTCTTTAAAAAAAACAAATTATGTTAAAAAATTATTATGATTTTTATGTTTACTTTTATTTTGTATGGGAGTTATCCTTTGAAAACTCTAATTTAATTAGTTTAATGAGCTTTAATGAAGATGTTTAAGTTAAAAATGGATCTTAATAAGGATTTAAGAGTGAAGCTGTAACCTCAAACTTATGGCACGTGAGTTACAAGACTAATTATGGAGTAAAAGCCAACGTAACCGCTCATTTGTGGTGCTTTAATGTGAAGATTTTGAAATTACAACAACTTGTAGCTTATTTTCAAAGAACATCGACCTTGGTTTTGGAGTTTTTCAAAGTGATAGTTGTACCTATATGTCTTATCTAACTCTAGCAACTCGAATCATCTTAATTGAATGTCATATGAGGAAGTTATGGGGCAAATACCAAAGACTGTCAAAGCTATAATTACCAAAGCATAACTACTCAAGCATTAATTCCAGATCTATTCTGTTTTCTACGTTCAAAGTTCAAGTGCTTAGGAGTCTTGAACTCCTGTAAATAGGAGCCTTTGCTCGATAGAAAAGATACACATTATAATTTACAGTAAAACCTTCATAAATTAATAACCTCTTTGAAATAATAATTTCTTCTGGTCCCGACTTGGACCAGTTCAGTAAATTAATACTCAATAAATCAATATCTCTATAAATTAATAAAATTTCGATCGTCCCAACATTATTAATTTATAGAGGATTTATTGTAGCTACAAGTTTATTATTCTAAAGTTATTTTCTTATTAAGTGATTATTTCATCTTTATTCTAGTTTAATTGTAAAGCTTACATATTTGTTTTGTTTTGTTTTTTGAAACAACATATTTGTTTTGTTATTTTATTAAATTTTATGTTCTCACGTTCAATTGAATTTCTTCTTTTCATCTTCAACTCCTTCCATTTAAAAATTCAATTATGAAATATTATTTGAACATGAGTTCTTATATCTCCAAAATCCTAGCTTTCCTTTCATTATCAAACAAATCAATTGTTTAAGTCTTGCTTTTAATTTTAATAGTCATTTCTCTTCGTAGTTCTTAAATCAAATCCATTTTATTGATTACTTAGATAATATAGAAATTTAGTGAATACTAGTCCTTGCGGGATCGATACTGTTTTTTACAAACTTTATTACTTGATACGACAGAGTACACTTACTTTTAATGTGACTATGCTTTTTACTCCTATCAAAAGTCTCCTCTTATGGAACACATTGTATTCCTGTATAAAACTCTCCCCTCTATCAATTACAATAACCATGATTTATCGATACAATTGAGTGACAATTTTATTTTATTAATCACGTAGAATTGATTATAATTACATAAAAATCATGCTTATCAAGCCAGCCCAAGGCTCGGGGGCCGGAGCCCCCCCGGCCACCGCTCCGCCCTTGAGTAGTTGTTTTGTCCCGTGTAGTCCCCCCTAAAATTAGTATAGATTGATTCTATGTATTATTATTTCAATGCTTAAATGTGGATAAGATGCTCCTATTCAAGAGGTTTTAGGTTCAACTCTCCTCAATCTCATTTTATTTTAGAAAGTTTTTATTTATTTTAATGATAACACTTTTAAATTCATTTTTTAATGTTTTAGCAAACACACCGTCAGACACTTGCTAAAATATTAAAAGTGTCCAACGTAAAAAGAGTAAACATATTTAATTTTCTATTAGTTCAATGCTAGTTTCTAAAAAATGATGACATTTTTACGGTTTTAACGCATTGGAGACTAAAAAAATTTAATTTATGAAAGTTATAAAAAATGTAAAAATAAAAACTGTAACCTTTTTTAGAAACTAACATTGAACGAATAGAAAATTAAATATATTTATTATTTTCGCATTGGACACTTTTAATGTTTTAGCGAACACACCGTCAGACACTTTTAATGTTTTAGCAAACACACTAAAACAACAGTGTGTTTGCTAAAACATTAAGTGTGCAACGTAAAAAGAGTAAACATATTTAATTTTCTATTAGTTCAATGCTAGTTTCTAAAAAATGATAACATTTTTACAGTTTTAACGCATTGGAGACTAAAAAAAATTTATCCAGCCTTGACAGGATGGACTTTGAAAATTTACCCTTAACCCCACAGTTAAAATTAGCCCCCTCAAATTTGAATTCCTGGTTCCGCCACTGTTACAAAGTCATTTATAGCTTAAACCATAATAAATATATATATATATATATATATATATATATATATATATATATATATATTTAGAGAATAAATGATAGTTTCTATGATCTGTAAATTGAGAGATATGGAGACATGGTATCTAGTACTATCATTTGAACCAATATGCACATTGTGGTTTTCTCAAGGTGGACTATAAGTGTTTAAGAAGCATTAAAAATTACATATGTTTAAGAAATTTATTATTTATATACATTAATTAGTCTTTTAAAATTTTATTGGAACTCTTAAAATTTTAATAACTTCTCATCCCTATTGGTTGAAAATTCATCAATTTTGATGAGGGACAATTACTAAACTATCCCCTTTTAGGGATAGTTTACATTTCTAGCTCATTTCAAAAAAAATTACAAAACTAATCTATTTCAACAAATACTTCCAATTTTGCTCTCGTCATAAATGAATGAAATTCATCTCTCTAACACCCCGCTCTCTCTAACCTAACACCCCGCTCTCTCCATCCCAGGAAAGCATACACAAACAAGTATTCGGGGTGGACATATTTATGCATTTCATAAACAATGAACTATATATTATTTGTAACTTAAAAAAACCTATTGACACATATCAATGGATATCGACATTTGGGACTATAACTTCGATCGATATATATCGATATCGACAAATATCGTTGAAGACTATAACTTCGGTTAATATATGTCGATATTGTATTTGATATCGACATTGAAGACTATAACTTCGGTCGATATATGTTGATATCAAATACAATATCGGCATATATCGACCAATATCGATACGATGCAATATCGTCATATTTGTCGATATTGATAAGAAATCGACAAATATCCACACTGTCGGAAAAAAATCTGAAACTGATATTCCAATCAAAATGCATTTTCAGACAACAATGCCACTGTTTTTGGGGTTTGCACGACTAGGAAAAATATGAAAAAAGAAGAGAAATAATATACATTGGGTTGTAGAGAAACAAACTGCTAGATCTTAACGATGAATGGACTAAGCTTTAAATCTTTTTAATGAAACTAAAAACTAATGAAAAACTTACATGATTGTAGAAATCTTATTGTATGAACTGTGGGTTGGATTGATTGTTGTAGTATTCGTAGTCGTTTTGTAGATGGTTCTGTTCTTTAGAGAGAGAGAGAGAGGGAGAAAGATATAAAGTTCTGTTTAGGAAGAAGACGATGGCAAAGTTGGTAGTTGTCTGTTAAAATATGTTAGTATTGTAAAAAATTTTTGAAATGAGCTAGAAATGTAAACTAACCCCTAAAAGGGGCTAGTTTAGTAATTGTCCCTTTTGATAATTAGGAGGAAATGTTACCAAATAATAGATTAAGTGGTAAAGATTAATATTTTAGATAAATCAAAGAGCAAAAAGCAACATTTTGAATATGTAAAGGCCTAATAGTAATTTAACCCAAAAATATCGTGTTGAGTTAGTTATGAGTTTATAATTCTCTTGTAATATTATTTCAACTTGAACCACATGTTTTTTTTTTAATCATAGGATGAGATTGGCGAAAATAATTTTAATGGAGAAGGCATGATACTCGTTTAATTAGGTAATTTTAATAAGATATTATTCTCCTTTAAATTTCATATACCCATTTTGCAAATAACTTCAAATTATTACTACCAGTTTCAAAGTATTAAATAAAGTGAACAAGACACATACCCTACCAATGAGCGAAGATATGATGTAAAGCGAGTCGGACATTTGAGTTAAGTTCCATATTTCTCCTGATACATTGGTGCCTCCTTGTACATCATGATTTCTTCAATCCACGACCAATCTTGTGGTGGCTCAAGATTGAGCACACCATTGCCAAATACTAAATATGATGACTTCTCGCCCACACAACTGATGGAAAACTCGATTCCAATGCCCTAAAAAGGCACCACCAACATTCATCGTCCACAAAGTGTCTGATCATCCATGCTCTAAACGTAGAATATACAAACTTTTGTTTAGAGCATGAATGATTTAGAGCATGAATGATCAGACACTTTATGGATGATGAATATTGGTGGTGCTTTTTTAGGGCATTGGAATCGAGTTTGCCACCAGTTGTTGGGGCAAGCAATCATCATATTTGGTGCTTGTACAATGGTGTGCTCCATCTTGAGCCACCATAAGATTGGCCATGGATTGAAGAAATAGTGATATATGAGAAGGCAACAATGTATCAGGAGCAATATGGAACTTAACTTGAATGTCCAGCTCACTTTGCATCGTGTCTTCGCTCATTGTTAGGGTAATCGAGTGTCTTATTCACTTTATTTAATACTTTGGTAATTATATTGAAATTGATAGTAATAGTTTGAAATTATTTGATATAACCTTTTTCCTGATGTTTTCATGATTTAAAAAAATCACAATAGTTATAATACTAACTATTATATCATTGTTAATTGTGAAAAATTGAAATAATATTCAAGCTATATGAATCATTTGTCATAGGATGACGACAAAGTTCTTTATAGGAATGTTTCGCAAGTTGGAAAAGATTCCAAAGATTCCTCCACGCTCACTCCACCATGAGCACTATAGAAAATTTTGTAAGGTAGTCTTACAAGAAACATCTAGGTGCCTTTGAAGGAGAGAGCTAACTAGATGCCTTTGAAGGAGAGAGCTAAATCCATATTTTAGAACTGGATATACAAGGACAAGTATGCTTTATACAAAACCGACGTCTAAGATCGAATCCCTTTAGCTAGTATCTGGATGCTTTTAATTCAAGACGGGAGACCTGTAAAACAAGGTAGATACTCTGATGTTCAAGTAATTCAAATTCAAACATAATAAACATAATATATAGAGTAAAGGTTTAGCTCAAGTATAATCACTATTCAACAAATATGGAGCTCTCTCAGAAACTAGAATCTGAATTACCTTTGAGATTTAAGAGCGTATATATATATATATATATATATATATATATATATATATATATATATATATATATATATATATATCAGACACGCCCACGGATCCAAGGGGTCTAATAAACAACACAGAAATATTAATAGACTATATTCTAAAACCAATAAACAGAAAAAACAAAAGATAATAATGGGAATATGGAAAAAAACAGGAAAAAACAAAAATGATGATGAAAATATTGAAATGAAATATAAATATATATATATATATATATATATATATAAATGGATAATATAAGTATATATATATAATATAATATATGTATATATAATATTATATTATATATATATATATATAGGTAGGAAAATGAAATAAACAAAATAGTAACTTTCAAACTTGAGCGTCCCCCAGTTTCTGTCTACTTATGATCATAGACCATAAGCTTGCATACTTTTGTAAGGGATCCCACAAAATTTGAAAGGATCTTAAATAAATAAACTTGAAATATGAAATTTATTAAAAGTAGGTGGCGTAGCCAACCATCAAAAACTTACAAATTGGAATCAAAAACTGGAGATACAACTTCCTTCGTAAAAGGAATTACAAATTATTCTTGAAATTGATTATAAGAGAAAAATTTAAGGTTGGGGGTAGGAAAAGGTGATGTGTATGGATGAAAAAGGAAGGTGGTGTGTATGGATGGAAGAGGAAGGTGGTGTATATATGGATGAAGGTGGAAAGTAGTGTGTATGGATGGATGAGAAGGTAGTAATGGAAGTGTAAGAGATGATGGAGAGAAGAGAGAGTTGGTTGAAAGTGTTGGAAGGAGAGAGAAGGTGTATGGAGAGTAGAATGGATGTATGAATGGATGGGGTGTAGTGTTGGAGGGTACCTCCTTATATAGGCAAACCAAATGGCATTTTTGGAATCATAAATAGTAACCAGGGGTATTTTTGGAATCATGAATAGTAACCAAGGGCAATTTTGTCTTTGTGAATAGTACTGGGACAGTAGATCCACATGCCAGCTGCAATGTCTGTCTGCAAAATTATCGGTGGTCACGTGTAAAACAAAGTTTGGAATCTTCAAATAGTTTCCTTAGAACACAGTTTTCTTTGGGCTGGAGTCTTCAAATGTTGCTCACTCGAATCTTCAAAAATCGTCAATCTTTGGAATCTTCAAAATCTGCAATCTTGGAATCTTCAAAATCTGCAATCTTCAAAATTTGGATTTTTGGGGAGTAATTGTCCCTTAAATTTTTGCCTAAGTACCATTTAAGGTAACTTAGCGTGATCTTTTTTTTTAATTTATTTATTTATTTTTATTTTTTTTCATTTTTCATTTTTCAGAAACCAGAATTACCAAACATGCTAAAGTGATCATAGTCGGAATCATTATCACTCAAGTTAATTGCTGGTTCATCCTGGTCTGAGTCTGACTGGGATTGGGGAAGGTATTTTTTGAACAAAGCAGTCATCTCTTCAGGGGTTTTTGCTGCAGCTAATTTTGAGGCTAAGTGAGATTTCTCGGCCAAAAATTGTGCTTGTCCCAAAGAAATGGTTTTTTCAGGTATTTGTCTGGAAAGTGGAAGGAATCGATTCTCGGTGAACTGTATTTCGCCAGATTTTCTAGTAGGATTTTTCAACCATATATCCATTTTCTCAACAGTGAGACTAGGAGGAATCTTGAATTTGTCCCACCATCTTACTAGAAATCTCCTTTGAATCAGTGAATTTCTATTTTCTGCATATTGTACCTTCGAAGCACCTACCCAAGCAAAGTAAAATTTCATACAAAATAAAACCAGGGGAGAGAACCTTTTTTCCTCCTCAGTGGGTTTGTAACCCGCCTTAAATTTTTTGTAACAAGTAAGAATTCTGTCTTGGAGGATTTGCTCCACGCACCCCCATTGCTCCCACCACTGTTGGAACCAAAGAGGAAATTTTTATGGATCACAAGCGGTATCAAAAAAGATAAGTCAAGAATGTTTTCTCCCAACATTATTAATCAGGAGGGCATTCCACCAGGCCTGTTGGTATTCCCAGTAATTGAAAGGAGTCTCATAAAATTCTTCTTCCTTGTATTCCACAGGAAAATACACGGGTTCAGACAGTGGTGTTTCCAGTATATTGGAGAAATAACCTTGTGAATTTTTATTGTGGAATATGCTGGGTCTGAGTGTTCAGATTTCCAGTAAAAGTGTTTGAAAGAAGCAGAATTTGTGACAGTAAGAATCATTTCATAATATCGTGAAGTTTTGTTTAAGTCCCGTGATTTGAAAAACCAATTTTTTCCAAAAGCTTTTTCAATCGAAACTTGAGGATCTTCATGATAAAAGCCTTTTTCTACAGAAAGAACATTTTGAAATGAATTCTTGACAATGAAATCACTTGGAAAAGTTGAAGGAATTGGAGAAGGGACAACATGTGTGAAAGCCACTTGGGAATTTTGAAAATTGGAATTGGAGATTGTTTTTTGGGTATCATGAAAATATTTTTGGGAAGTTGAGATTTGGGAACTTAAAACATTTTTAGAAACTTCATGAGAAAGGGCTTTTGTTGAAGAAGATTCTCCTTTCTCAGGTTTTTGAACAATTGGAATCTCTTCTTTTGGAGTCTGATACTTGACTAGAGCTTGTTGAAGCTTAATTAAGGTTTTTAGGAAGCCTTAATTACGTTCTTGATTTTTGTCCCAATATCAACAGAATGGCTAAGCCATTACATGATAGACTCAAGAAGAATCATGTCCCATGGACTGAAGAGCATACTGCTCTTGTTAGAAAAATCAAACAACAAGTCTTAGAGATTCCTTGTCTTCATCTAGCTGATCCTTCCCTAACTAAGGTTGTAGAAACAGATGCCTCTGACCTAGGTTATGGTGGAATTCTTAAACAAGTTTCCGAGGGTAAAGAACACATAGTTCAATACACCTCTGGACATTGGAATGAATGCCAAAGAAATTATTCAACAATTAAAAAAGAAATTTTGAGTATTGTTTTATGTATAAACAAATTTCAAAGTGATTTACTAAATCAGAAATTTCTTCTAAGAATTGATTGCAAAAGTACAAAAGAAGTTTTACAAAAGGATGTTAAAAACCTTGCATCAAAACAGATTTTTGCACGATGGCAAGCAATTTTAAGCATTTATTATTTTGATATTGAGTTTATAAAAGGAGATACAAATTCCATTCCTGACTTCCTAACCCATGAATTCCTTCAAAATTCCAGCCATGCCGAAGAAAAATAAAGGAAAAGAAATCACTGGGAGAGATTCCACAATCATTGGGAGAGATTCCAACAAAATCCCCAGAGCTTCAACAAGCTCTAGTCAAGTATCAGACTCCAAAAGAAGAGATTCCAATTGTTCAAAAACCTGAGAAAGGAGAATCTTCTTCAACAAAAGCCCTTTCTCATGAAGTTTCTAAAAATGTTTTAAGTTCTCAAATCTCAACTTTCCAAAAATATTTTCATGATACCCAAAAAACAATCTCCAATTCCAATTTTTGTGTTGTTTATGCGTGTCTGGTATCAGAGCCTGGGGGGTATATTTATAGAAAATTCGTGTTTATTTTGGAAAGATCTTTTGTAAGAATAATTTATTTTCCTTAGTGTTTTTGCCTAAGCTCGTGTCTGGGTAGTAAGCCAGTGGAAAGGCTGTGAAACCTAGAAAGTGCTTTGGATTGTAAGGAAAATAATTTATTATTGCAAACAATCTTTTTAAAATGGATGCCTTTTTCTGTAGAACTACCTTTACAAATTCTATATCAACCACTTCTTCTGATTCCAAGAAAATAATAAACAGTGAAGAAATAGTAATAGAAGATTTTCAAAAATCAATAGATAATTGGCAAATTCCAAAGAAAGAAAAGGATGAAATTTATGAAACTTCTAAATTTTATTTTTTCAAAACAAATTTTACAATTAAGACTGAAGAAAGAGACCTTCAATTAACAAAACCTTTTGAAACAATAAATCTACTTTCTCAACAGTCTTTGAAAAAACATCGGGATAAAAATTTTAAATATATACATATAGGTTTAATCCAAGTCGGAATTAAGCCTTTGACCAAAGAAGGACTAGATACCTCCATTCTTGCCATCCTAAGAGATGCCAGATTCACGAACTTTGGCGATTCCCTATTAAGTTCCGTAGAGTCTAGTCTCTGTACAGGTCCAATTTCTTTTGAATGTTATCCCAATTTTACTATCTCCTTAAATGATAAAAATATTTTGAAGTCTTTGGTTTTACAAATCAAAACTCACAATTATAGAATGCTTGAAGGGTCAATTCCAGTTGCTTTAATCTATAGAATTCACTATAAGGCCATGATGTCCGCCTTTGCCACTAAGGTAAAATTCCATAGCAAGAAGGGTGAAATCATCCTTCTACAAACAGACTTGACCAAGTCAAACACTGTGATACCTAGATCTATCCTTTGGAAGGAAGTTACGCTTCCTGAGGAATGGATATTGGAAGGGGTAAATGAACCTTGACCAGTTAGACCATTAGTGACTCCCAAACCAAACTCTGAGTTGAAACATATAACTCAGTACCAAGATGGGAAAGTTAAAATTTCATTCCATCGACATTCTACCAGCAGTAGATATTTAGATAATTCCTCGGTCTCAGATACCATAGACCTAGGAAAAGTTACTAATTTGCCATCTGTTATAAACTTGCCATACTCAAATATGGCAAGACATTCAACTTCTAAGATTCCTGATTCTATTTTAAGAGGTGTAAATTTCACCTCAGTGATACCCAGGGTAGTTTATGACAATCCTAATAGAGCAGAGAGTTCTGGAACTCAAGCTCATATTGAGGAGACCCATAACACCCAAAACCAACATAATCAATCTCACATTCCTGAAATGGACTTACCTACAAGCCCAACGTTTTCAGCCGTCACAGAAAATGTTTTTAATGAATTGAATGTTATTTCAAGAGAATTTCATATCAACAAACAACTTCTTCATGATGACTTTTATTCAGAAAATAACATTGAAAAAAGGTCATGGTTTTTTAAAAATTTTATGGATTCCAGAAAAGCAATTCAAAATGAATTTTATGAATTTGTAAATCAAAATCAAGTTTATATTTTGTTTTTTGATTGGTTTGAAATTTATGCTTCAAAAAATTCCATTGATTATCCTTTTAGAAATTATGTTAGCCCAATTACCCTTAGAAATAAGGCACCTGAGTGGGAAATGTTAGATAACAGGAAAGTTCAATCAACTCATCCACCACTTAGGGGTATAAGGCTAGATCACAATAACCAAAAGGTAGAAGCGATTCCCTATAAGACACCCAGTAATGATGGCAAAACCAATGTTAAAAATATAATTCTCCAAAATAACTATACCAATACCAATTTGAATACAATAGGAAGACAACTAGATAGGATAGAAAAACACCTTGATAAACAACCTATAGTTTTTTATTCCTCCAAACCCGTTACCAAACATAAGATCAAAAATCCCATTTTTAAACCATATCAAATGACAAATCAAAGTTCAAAAAATATCCAAGACAACAAATCTGAATACATCAAAGCCATTCGTGATCAATTAAGTAGGATGACTCCTACGAGTACCAACTCCAACCAAGATTCCGCTCAAATTATCCCTGATACTCCTAACCATTCGGCCAGTAAAGTTAATGTCATAACTCAAGACTCTGAAACTGAAAGTCTCATTGAACAATTCCAAGAACTCACTCCTGAAATTAATAAACTTCATTGGTCTAGGATTCCACAAGACCGTTTGCAAATCATCTCTGCTCCTGATATCAATACAGCTAAACCTTTATCTCAATCTCGTTTCAATGCCACCTCTGTCTATGATTGGAACATAGATGGACTCTCTGAGTATGAAATTCTTGGTCTTCTACAACAGATGACCATGGCTGCCAATGCTTATAAGATTCAACCTGGTACCCAGGATAGGACAGTTGCTGAACTCCTCATAGCAGGATTCTCAGGGCAACTGAAAGGTTGGTGGGATTACTATCTCACACAACAACAAGAAGAAGAAATTTTAGATGCCATTAAGATAGATGAAAATGATGAACCAATCTTTGATGATGATGGTGACCCAATTCAAGATGCCGTAGCCACTCTAATTCTTACAATTTCTCTTCATTTCATAGGAGATCCCTCCCATTTAAAAGACAAAAATGCTGAACTTTTATCAAATTTGAAGTGTAAAAAACTTAGTGATTTCCAATGGTACAAAAAATTATATTAATTTTTGTCCTAATTAATGAATCAAATTACAATTACTAATTTATCAATTACCATATAAATTAGGAAATTTCGTGTTCTTTTTTTAATTTATCGTAATTCAAGAATAAAATACTAATTATATAGCTAAGTATTTTTTTACCATACATGGTTCTTAAATTGGAAAAAAGGATTTTGAGATCCCTCGTCTTTTTTATTTTTTATTGATTAAAGTCTTCTTTTTCTAATTTATTACATTGAGCTCTTGATCAATATTGTGATTTCACATATTAAACATACAGTTTAAACTTAAAACTCGGTTAATAGAGTATTATTATATAATGTGTATCAAAAAATTATATTTTTAACAGTTAGAAAGCAGTTTTATAATGTAAAGAGAAGAAAAATATAAAAATGGGTCAAAAAAAAATAAATTAGCATATCTAAAAGGCTTAATGCATCCTTAACATCCTATAATTTTCTAGAAAATTTAATTGGCCCTTATATTTTCAAAATATCCGATTTACTACGTGAACTTACTTAAAATGATTTATTGACTTCCGAAAATCCACATGGCAGAGCAGATGGAGATTTTAGTGAAGTTTCAAGGCGTACATTTTAAGCAAGCTCGGAGGGGAAAAGGGGGCCAAAAGATTATTTTAAAGAGCCAACATGTGAATTTAAGCAAGTTCATGGGGGTAAATGTAACTGTTTGGAAGTATATGGAGGCAGTTGAAATTTTTAGACAATTAGAAAGGGCCGGGATGTATTAGGGGTATCCAAAATAATTAACATCTTGTTTGATAATCCACTTAATTACTTAAATTAAAATATTAAGCACTTATTTAATTTAAGTGCGTTTGATAACAATTATTTGTCCACCACTTAAATTAGTAAATTAAGTTAAAAAGCACTTATTTTGGTAAGTCAAAATATTTAACATAACATTTTAAGTTAAACATTATCAACTAATATTTTTATAATAATTATATCTGTCAATATTTTCGGCACTTATAATATTCAGCACTTAAAATTCAGTACTTATTTTTTTAGTACTTAATTTTCAGTTTTATCAAACAGCACCTTACCTTTTTTCTTTTATGTAAATTATCGTATTAAGGAAGAAGGAATTACATTATATTTTTCAAATTACATAATAACCCTTCAATATATTTTTAAGAAAAAAAAATAAAAATTATGTGTGTTTCCACATTTATAAGTAGAAGAGCGTATTATTTTGGATTTAGGTGCAAAAATACTCATAACGTTTACGGTCAGAAGCAATTTTACCCCTAATATTGGCAACCAATAACAATTTTACCCATAACGTTGTCAGGTTTGGTCAATTTGAGAAATAATTCATCAACTCGGTCATAAATATTGTCATCTACACTTCACATATGAGGCATTTTTATCACTCGTTACTAACAGATCATAAACATATGATTAGACGTGAAAAATTTTAAAAAAAATTAAGAAATATATCGTCTATTGTATGATTGGACAAAAAAAATCAAAATATTGCACCAAATTTATAAATATTAATCTTCCAAATTGATAGGGAAAAAACAGTTTAAAAAAAAAACCATCAAATTCGACATTTAAATAAATTTATTTAAGAGTATAAGACACTTGTAAATAATTTATCAATCATAACTATTGTGTAATTTACCTTTAAAAAATGGGTTATGATATATACTGCCCTTAGGGCTGTATATAAGCATTTAATAAGTTAATATATTTATGTGTATTTCCAATATTTGTATATATTATTGCATTGAACTTTTGAATAAATTAAATACAATTGTATACTTTCAATATTTACATTAATAAATTTTGTTGTATTTAAAACTTCAATGCAATAATAAATGTAAATAATACAATAATAAATATAAATATAGTAACCTATTAAATGTTAAAATACAGCCCTAAGGGCTGTATATATCATAATCCATTACTGTTGGAGTACCGTAAACTTTCCTTATAAGGGGGTCCATGCAAAACGACACCGTTTTGCATGGAGCAAAATGATGTCGTTTTGTGCATTCCATAAATAAAAAATTAAGCATTATGCTCGGTTTGTTAGAAAATTGATAAGTTCGAATTCGAATTCAACATCTTGTTCGTGGGCTGCTCATGAGTTTGTTAGCGAGCTTTGCTCGCGAGCAGCTTGCTAATTCGGCTCGTGAACAATTTATTAATATGTTTATTTCAAATTTTTTAATGCAAAATTACGTAGTTATGCTCAGCTCTTTAGAAAATTGATGAGGCCAAGTTCGAACTCAATATCTTGTTAGTGGGCTACTCACGAGTTTTACTTACGAACAACTCGTTAATTCGACTCGTGAACAACTATTAATATGTTCATTAATTATGTTTATTTGAAAAAAAAAATTAACACAAAACTACATAATTTTGAAGCTTTCAAAACTACGTTATTTTACATTGATAAACATTATAATCGAGATTGTTATGAACTTATAATCGAGCATGTTCGCAAACTTTCGAACTGAGTTTACTCGTGCTCAAGCTCAACACATTTATAAATCAAACCAAACACAATCGAATTTTTATCAAGCCGAACATTTAACCGCTCTACTCATTTACAGCCCTATCTATAACGACGCTAACATAACCGATCATAAATGCCTTATTTGTATAACAGTAAACTTGTTTACATGTATAGATAATGGGGTAAATGTATAATAGGTTACTGAATTTTTATGGTTGTCTTAAAATGGTCACCCAACTTGAGTTTGTCTCAATAAAATTATTTAATTTTGAATTTCGATCTCAATTAAGTCACTCTAGCAACTTTAAGAGCAAAAAGACATTGGAAAAATGACGCGGCTACCACATCAGCACCAGTCAATTTTTATCGTTGACCCAAACGATACATAGTTGCCACATATATGACACATGGCTATCACCTAATTGACCAACATGACATGTGCCAGCTAGGTGAGAGTCATGTGCCGTTTTGATCAGTTATGTAGGAGTTACATGTCATTCAGCGATGAAAGTTGACTAATGTTAATGTGGAAGTCATATATATTTCCGGTGTCCTTTTGTTCTTAAAATCCTTAAGTGACTTTATTAGAACAAAATTCAGAATTGAATGATTTTATTGAGATAAATTAAATTTGGGATAAGGTACCAAAATAGCCTTATAGTTTTTGAAAAAGTTTCAATTTAGGCTCCACGTACAAAATAACACAAATATAGGCTTAACGTTTTAAAAAGGGTATCAATTTAGGCCTCGATAACGGATTGGACACATCATTTCTATTACTCTGTTAAATTATGATTTCTCCCTTTACGTACAATTGCTAGAACTTAACGGAGTAATATCAATGATGTGTCTCGTTCCGTTATTGAAGCCTAAATTGGTACTATTTTTTAAAAATTAAGTCTATATATATATATTGATGTTATTTTGTACATGCCTAAATTAATACTTTCCCAAAAATCATAGACTTATTTTAATACGTTATCCCAGTTGAATTTAAAAGACAATTTTAAGGCAACCATAAAATTTCAACGACGGTCTTTCGTTCTCTTTTATACCAAAAAAAAAAAAAAAAACAATGAAATATGAAGATCAAGTTCTTGAAAATGCATGATCATCACTAGATAAATCAAAAGGACACCAATTACCAAACAATAGAGAATTCGGATCCTCATCAGTTGATGATTCCGGTCCGATCACCGGCACCGGACCCTGTTGTGACATTTCCAGGCAATGATTCTGATCAGAATTACACCATAACGATCCCACCTCCTCTCCCGGCAACGGCGGCAATCCATTCTTCATCATTCCGAATTCCTCATTCTCACCTAAACTTGAATCCCCAATAGTAACCGGAAGTTCCAAATTTGTGAAATCAAGACTGTAAGAATCAAAATCACCAGCGAAATTTGAAGAAGGAGCTGTAATAGTTTTTGAATCAGACTCCGGTCCCACCGGAGAATTCAAAAAATTGGCGTAAACAAGAGCGAGATCAATATGAGAACCGTTGGAATTTGAAGTCCCGGCCGCGTAAGGATAATCAGAATCAGATTTAGAATGACGAGAAATATGATGATGATCGGAAGATAACTTTAAAGACTTGCTCCGTCGGTTTTTCCGGCAACCGCCGCCGACGGGGACGTTTCTTAAGGATCCACCTTTAGTCCAATATCTTCTGCAACCTTTGCAGAAGTAACGAGGTTGAGTTAAGCTATAGTTATTGTAATAACAAAATTTAGTGTTTGAAGAGCCACAGCGAGGACAACTTGGAGATATCTCCATATGTGTAGAGAAAAATAAATTCAAACTTAACAAGAAAGGCATAATTATAATTAAGTAGAAGATTATTTATGGCTTAATTTAATATATCAAGTCTTGTAGTTTGGGTCAATAATTTGATTGATCCCCTTAATTTTGAAGATGTCTCGTGTACCATCCTGGTCTAATATCATGTAGATATTGTCCTTTTTGACTTAAATCCAACATCTTGAGCCTCACGACTTAAAACATGTCTGTATGTATTGGATTCTTGTCTTACTAATAAGTCTGAGTCACTCCATTTTCGGTGTGGGATTCAGTTCATTCATGCGTCCATCGTCATCCCTTAAGGTCGCTCCTTGCTTAGGCATTCTACCCCGGTACCGGCACTTCGAACCGGGTTGTTACAGCTCCACCGGCTTCAGCCTGGTTCATCCGCGAATCACAAATTGTACGTAGAGAGACCGCTCTGATACCAACTATAACATCTTGGACTTCGCGGCTTAAAAATGCATATGCATGTATTGGATTTTCATCTTACTAATAAGCCTCAGTCACACTCTCTCCATTTTAGATATGGGATGTTGTTCATTTCTGCCCTAATCGTCATCCCTTAAGGTCGTTCTTTGCTCAGAGCTTCTACCCCGACGCCACCCACTCTGGATTGGATCGTTACATCTCGTTAGTTTCACGAACTTGTTTATAAATTGTTATATTGTAAAGGATGGTAATGGTGTCGTATCAATTATCGTGTTAGCAGTGGCGAATACAGGATTGGTTCACTGGGGATTATTTTACAACTGCGTACATTAAAAAAATTCCTATATGGACCAATTTTTAGGTATATATATATCTGAGTGTAGTTTTAGCCTTAATATATGAAATAGTGTAAATTTAACTTTACCAGTCATGTCATAAGACCTGATCGAGGCAACCCTTGGGGCCTGCATGGCGTAGAATATTTCCAAACAAGATCATTTTTAGCCATACGTTATCGAAAATTTAAAAAGACTGGTTTGACTAACATTTAACTGTCACTTTAGAGCTTTCAAACATCAATTATATCTAAAATATTTAGTGTGTTACTAACACAATTACAAAAAAACTTGATAAAACGCGAATAACTAAGTCTGTCACATATAAGTTAATCATAATTGTTCTTTGTCAAATTGTCATGAATATTTATTGCATTATTAATATAGTTACAAATAACTAACCAAAATTGTATGGAACGGCTTCATTTTATCGACAAACTTGTTTGGAATGTCCGATGTAACAGTTAATTAACATTCAAATCAATATTTTCAAATTTTCGATTAAGGGTGGCAACGGGACGGGGATCCGAACAGACGGGGATGGGGATGGGGAATTATTGTACTATTCAGGATGGGGTTGGGCAGGGGAAATTTACCTTCGATGGTTAAATTTGGGTGGGTGGGGGTTACTACTCTCGAATCGTGGGGACCTGTTGGCGGGTGTGGAGGCAAAAACATCCTCGATCCTTTTTTTGGAGATTCCCTGAAATCGTTCCTGAAAGTATTAAGGACGGAATGGGGAATGCATCCCCATCCGGTCATGTTGCCGCCTCTATTTTCGATAATGCATTGCCAATATTTGTCATATTTGGAAACGTTATGGTTATATTTGTATCATTTCATCATTTCTTTTAAGACGGTTAAATTTGACACTAATAAAATATTTTCAAAATTCAAAGAGTGAATTGAATTATTTAACAAAATACGGGGAGATTATATTAATTTGTTATTTATTTATGGTTAATTTAAGGGGCATCTTGGAAATAGGTATAATGCACATGAGTATGTAATAGGGAGAGTGTATATAGAGAGGTTCCGGTGCCGTTAAGGATGACGGGGAAGAGGTGACATTCCCGGAGGTTAATACATGGTGTCGGTGTTCAACCCACGTGTCATTATTCTATTGGTTGAGATGGTGGTAGTATAGGAAACACTGACCTTGGGAGTCTAATTTCAGGTTTCTTAGAAAAGGAGATACCTATTAATTTAATGACAAAAATATCCCCACCACACGTGTTTCTTAATATATAACTCAAAAATCTTATATGGGTCTTAGATGGAAAAATAAAATTCCCTATTAATTTGGGATTCACATTTGTTAATTTTACAATATAATATCGGGTTAATTACACATGTGATCCTTCAATTATTTGAAATAGAACAAAAAAAAGTTGTCACATTTTATTACTCGGTTCTATATTGGTAACACACCCTCTAGGCAGTGTTGTAAAAAACATTAATCGGTGACAGGGTCCTCGAGGATTAATCAATTCGATTAAAACAAGGTTGTAAGAAATGTTAAGCGCTAGTAGACCAGATAAGGCCCACAAGAATCGATTGGGGTTAGTCGAAAATTAATCAAATTTCTATTTTTATATTCTTTTCTTTTGTTAATCAACAAATTATTATATAAATTCAATTAAAGTATGTATTATACTATCTAAAAATAATAATATAAATTTATTTAATATAGAAAATTACGTATATTTATGACATATATCGTTAAAAATGTTCAAACATCAATATTTCAACAACAATATTATTGAAATAACTCAAACAAATAGAATATAATGTTCACAAGTAATATAATTCACTAAAAGCTACGAAACAATATCTTTAAAATCTTAAATCATATCATGAAAACAAATAGAGAACGTAATTAAACCAAAATATCTAAAAATAATAAACACAATTCACGAATAATCATGCGACAATGTTCAAAAGTGAATTATAATAAAAGATGGGTAGTTGAAAATAGGCTTAATACACCATTTGCCTCTTGAATTTGTCCAAAAAGCTTGATTGGCCTCCTGAACGTTCAAAGTGTCATGATATTCCCATCAACTTGCATAAAATGTTCAGTTAGCTCTCTGAAATTGCACAAAATGTAATCAATTGATCACTCGGTTGCAAAAAAAAAAAAAAAAGTTAAATGCGAAAGATGTATTACACGCGTCTTAAAAAAAGTAAAATGATCAAGATCGGGGTATACGGTTCTAATATTAGAGAATACAAGTTTTATAGTTGAGCAATTAATAACTTCCCTTTTACCTCAAGTTAGCTTCCGCTATTTCAAGAGTTTGTTGAGCTTCTTGTGGATCAATGTTACTACTCTTCTCCGCATCATTTACTAAAACAGTAATCTCATTATTGCCTATTCTAGCAAAACCACCCATCAGAGCCATCGTTAACCATTGGTCATTAAGGTGTATTCTCAAAATACCAATATCGACAGCTGTGGCAATTGGCGCATGATTTGGTAATACGCCAATTCGTCCACTATTAGTAGATAAAATGATTTCTTTCACTTCTGAATCCCAAACAATTCGGTAGTTTATTTTTGAAGGCTTAATACATCATTTGCCCCCTGAACTTGTCCAAAAAGGTTGATTGGCCCCTTGAACTTTCAAAGTGTTCTGATAGCCCCCCTGAACTTGCATAAAATGTTTAGTTAGCCTCCTAAACTTACCTAAAATGTAATCAATTGATCACTTGGTTGCAAAAAAAAAATAAGTTAAATGCGAAAGATGTATTCCACGCATCTTAAAAAAAGTAAAACGACCAAGATCGGGGTATGTAGTTCTAATATTAGAGAAGATAAGTTTTATAGTTGAGCAAGCAATGACTTCATTTTTAATCTACTTTTTAATTATGTAAAAACACTATAAGATGCGTGAAATACATTTTTCGCATTTAATTTACTTTTTTGCAACCGAGTGATCAATTAATCACATTTTACGCAAGTTCAATGGGCTAACTAAACATTTTATGCAAGTTCAGGGGGCTATCGGAACACTTTGAAAGTTCAAGGGAATAATTATAGATGTAAAGTGATATTTGCTACGAAAAGTCACTAATGGTTAACCGACTGAAATATAGGTTAAACGACCGAAGTTTATATTAACCGAAATATGGTTAACCGATTTAAATGGACTAGTTAATGGTTTTTATTAATGGACTGGTTAACCGATCATGTGCACCCCTAATATTTATAATATGAGAACATGTGGTGTGGGTATGCACATGCAAAGAGGTGTTTCTTAAAGGAGGAATGTCTCTTTGGTCTACAGTTATGTTTAATTACGTTGAGAAGGGGGATCTCTCGGATCATGGGCTTCTTGGATCCATCCATCATCATCACTCTCGAATTCAGCAATTATAAATATAAAAATAAAACACAAGGCTGCATCAATTTCCTATGAAAGAACTTTCACGCCAACAACACTTGCTGCTCTCTAGAAAATGAACCGATTCTAAGTTCATTTATTTCCATTTTTTGAACTTTTTTTCTTTTCTTTTAAATCTAAACATAAGACAAAAAGTATTAATAAAAATTTGAAACCATTTCTTTTAACATAAAAATCAACTAATATCAGTTACTTATGATGTAACACCCCGTTCCAATCCAATACCTTGGCCCTCACGGCTTTAAAACGCGTCTGCATGTATTGGATTATCATCTTACTATTAAGCCCCAATCACTCTCACTCTCTCCATTTCTGATATGGGATTCAGTTCATTCATGTCCCCATCGTCATCCCTTAGGGTCGCTCCTTGCTCAGGTCTTCTATCCTGGCGCCACCCACTCCGGTCCGGGTCATTACATGTGAGTAACAGTAAATACCTAACATGTGAAATAGATTGGCTCTTAATCCTAGCTTATCCCTAGGTTTAAACAATTCGGCAATTACCAATGTTCGGGAACAAAGCTTCATAGATCGCTTAAGACCAATTTAGACGCTCAAAATCAAAAATCCATTTCAATTTTCCCGCCTAGACCTCCTCTCCGTTTTCTCGCCACCTAAGTGGTGTCTAGACCACCTAGAAACTGCCTTGAGGCTGCTTGGAAGCCACCTAGGCGGTCATCAAAATAAAAAAAATATATATATTTTTTTCATTATTATTTTGATTGTTTGATTTATTATTATTCACTTTTAAATATTATCGTATGATCTTTGATTAAATGTGTTTAGTATTTTCTACTTGTTTCCATTATATTATTGAACACTTTAATGATATCATTTCATAATTTTCAATTAATTATATTACTTATGGATATTATGCTTTAATTATTTTGGATGTTTCAATTACATTATTCTTGAAATATTTTTTGTTTTTCTATATTAAATCATTTTTATAATATTATTTTTAGATAGTATAATATATATTTTAATTGCATTTATATAAAAAAAATACAAAATACACATCCAATCAATCTCTAATTAATTCCTAACTAATCTCTAATTAATTTCTAAAAGTCTAACCGCCCGACTATCACCTAATGTAAAAACCTAACTTTTTTTACAACTGATAGGAGATCCCCATAGTTCCTATCCGCTGCATTCATGATCTACGACCCCAAAAAGATGCTTGTGCTCCACCTCACTCAAGAATGGTCCACCAGCAAGCTCATTCCAATCTTGGACATTGTACACTGGAATCCTCAAGCACAAACGTTCGCCTGTAGTGCTATGTGTAAAGGGGGGAGTGTAATGAGAGGAAAGTCGTGGTAAACTCAAGCTTGTAATGGTGAGAGTATATATTTGTAATGGGAGAAGAGTGGGGGAGAGTGTATATATTTGTAATGGGAGAAGAGCGGGGGAAAGTATCTAGACAACCAGGAGGAGTAATGGAAACTAGTCACTCCCCCTATAGTATTTCTTACACCAAGTCGAGGCCCAACATCAGTGGACGTTACAATATTTCATTCACCACTTCCTCTGGTTGCCTAGGCGCTCTCCCCCGCTCTTCCCCCATTACATGTATACACTCCCCATTATAAGCTTGAGATTATGACGACTTTCTTCCATTACTCTCCCCCTCATACTATGGCAGGCAATAATAATAATTCATAGCAAAAAAAAAAAACAATTAACACCACTAAAGCTTTGCAGTTTTGTTATATTACAGTTTCAACATCAAAGACGCACACTTCGGTTGAAATCCCGAAAAGATGACTGCTCCAGCTCACTCAAGAATGGGACAGAAGTGGTTCACCGGCAAACTTATTCTGAAAGCTAGTCCAGTGAATAAAACGGCTGCAGCTCACTCAAGAACGGGACAGAAGTGGTCCGCCGAATAAAATGGCTGCACACTCCAGCTCACTCAAGAATGGGACAGAAGTGGTCTGCCGGCAAGCACATTCTGGTCTCAGACACAGTATATTGGAATCCTGAAGCACAGCCATGCATGCCACGGCACATTCGCCTGCAGAGCTATGGCAGGCAATAATATTACGTACAGCAAAAAAAACTAACACTATTAAAACTTCGCGATTTTGTTATATTACAGTTCCGAAATTATAGTACAACTCAATAAATTGAATATAATCCAGATAGCATAACACTGCTGTTGCTGATGTTGTAATAAACATATCAAATTGTCCGGCTCCGAATCAGAAGTAACCGAAAGGCAGACGAGCCAAGGACATATACATTATAGCGTACAACAACATTAATGCAAAAAAAGTCGCAGAGCCAGAGAGTTGAGCGGGTATTCTAGTGGTTCAAAAACAATGGAGCCACGACTTCGTGTTTGTTGGCTTGGACTGTATAATGTAGTCTGAAGAGAGCTTTTCGGAACCTTATCCGATAAATTATTGCTATTGCTGGCCCAATTTTTCCTGTCAACCACAAAAAATTGAAAATAAATTCTATTCTTTCTAACAATCAACATATGAATTCAGGTTACCCCAAACAGATTTTTACGTATAAGAATACTACATCCAACTGAATCATTTAAATATCTTAACCAACTGTTCATAAAATCGGACATGAAAAAAAGGATGTATTAGTTCGGAAAAACAGTTATTATATTTTCTCTCTTAGTAGGTGATCAACATCTCTTATGCACAGTGTTCAAACACAAGGCCGTCTAGGCATTCAAAATCGAGAATCTGTTCCGATTTTTCCCTCCTAGGCCCCCCAGGCTTTTTTTGGTCCACTAGCCCTTTTTTGGACGCTTAGGTAGCGTTTAGGCCATCTAGGGTCCGTCTAGACACCACCTAGGCAGCAGTCAAAACAAAAAAAGCTTTTTTTTCTTTATTATAATTCAATTTGTCATATGATGGTAAATTGTACAGACCCTAGGCAGCAGTCAAAACAAAAAACGTTTTTTTCTTTCTTTATTGTAACTCAATTTGTCGTATGATTTTGGGTAAGTTGTGTTTATTATTTTCATATATTTTTGTTTAATTGTGTTCACACTAAGGACATTGTTTCACATTTTCCAGTGAATTATATTATCATGTGATTGTATAATATATATTTTCATTGCATTTATATAATAATTTATTTATTAACAAATATAAAAATAAAAATCCAACTAATTGCCCTATAAACTAGAACGTTTTTTACAACCTTGCTTATGCATAATGAAATTAATTAAGGTTAACACCGGTTTCTTTTTTTGTGCAAAGCTTTTCATTCTGCTCTCCCTGTCACCACTATCTTTCGAATTTATATTCCACAATGTTTCAAGAGTGCATTAAACAAAAATTCTCAAATTCAAGAATGTAATTTTTTATGACATCCTCAATGCCCGTGATATATTAGCTTGTCATGACATACTGTTGAACTAAACCCTAGCGAAAGGACCAAGATGCAGCAAAAGCAAGAGAGATGAGATCAAAACCAAGATCACGCTGATCCAAACCCAACCCGTAACTAAATTTTCCTCCTAGAAATGCTATATATATATATAGTGTGTGTGTGTGTGCGCGGGCGTTTCGTTTGCGTAGCCTAAAGGAAAAGAAGTAAAAGATTAGCCAAAACAAGGTTTCAGCCAACTGTGACAACTTTCTTTCATAATCAACGAGCCGTAACCTCAAGGACAAGAAAATTATGAAAGAAAGATCTAAGCATTTGAAAAGACAAAATCATGTTAATTAAGAAGAGTTCCTAAAATAATGGATATTAACCTGAAGCATTTGCATTAATTTTGGATTCTGCTCCAAAAGCCGACAGAGTTCCTCCTTGTTACTCAACAAGGCCTGCCATCAAATGAGTGAACCAATGATTAGGCAAACTACAGCATTACCTGCTAAGTTAGTAGAATAAAGTTCCTTGAGAAAAACATATACCGTAATAGCTTTAGGATCCTGGAAGTATTCGTTTAATGACATTCCTAATTCTGGTTGATGTTGATTGTGAGCTTGAACATGCTCAACTTGCTGCTGCTGCTGCTGCCTTGAATGAGAAGCCTCCTGCTGCTGAGACGGATAGTGGCCATGCATAGGAGGTTGTTGCAGAACTTGCAATTGATGCATTTGGACATGGTTTTGCAAAGATACCCCTTGATCAAGCTGATGAAGAGGTTGAACAGGTGGCCAGAGATGCTGAGGTGGCTGTGCAGGACGTTGAAGCGGAGGCTGCAGGGGCTGTAAATGATGAATTGCCTGCATGGATGACTGAGGAATTGCCATGTTTTGCAAGATTGCCGGGTTTTCTCCTTGCTGTTGAGTTGGAGTGTTTACATATGATGATGTAGCTGGCCTATTAAAACCCAAGGGTGGCATTAAAGGAGGAGGCATATAAGAAGATAATCCACCACCTGCTGAAAGATTTCCAAATCGAGCATCAAGAATTTGTGAAATGGAGCTCTGGGAAAATTCAGAAGTTCCAACATTGTATGCTGATGATTGGGAAGTAGAAGCCTTTAAAGATTGTAAATTATTATATGGACTAGATGAGAAAGGAGGTGGTGTAGGAGGAAGGGGCGGCTGAGGTCCAGCGGATCCACTGGGAGATGAGGTTGAACCCCGTGAATACTTGGAATCAGCCATGGGATGGGATGATGCAGGATTGTTACCAAATGTGGACATATAATCTGACTGAACCTGCAAATGAGGAAAAAAGAATTCATTATCAAGGTACAGAAGCTGTAGTCCGTAATTTTTTTGAATGAAAGATCATGTCCGCTTACTTGGAACCCTGTAGGAAGTGGTGGATGCATATCTGTCAAAGAGTTAATAAAGGAGGATGACTGACCAGGCCCTGGGTCAGGGTTCTGAGACATTAAAGATGAAATGGTCGATGGAGGTGGCATTGGAGGCAAAGGTGGTTGATTCAGAGGAACTTTCTGATCATAATGTCCCCGAGATCCCGAAGCATGCTGTTGACTATTCTTAGGATACATATTGTGTGGATTCATCCTAGAATCCATAGGTAATTGTGCCTTATTATAGAAGGAAGATGCAAAACCTGATGTACTAGCAGCCCCGACAGAATCAAACCCAACAGAGGTCTTAACTGGAATGTTATTATTCAATTCATCAGAATGCTCGAAGAACTTTTTATCTGAAGAAACACTTGGTTCTCGAGTCAATGGCATTTCAGGTCGCGACACAGACATTCTTGAAGAGTACTCACTTTGGGTGTTTTCATCAGCATTGGATGCTAATGGTGTACCCATACGAGGAAATTGACCACTTTCATTAACTTCACTCTCTGTCTCTTCAACAATGGAGTGGGGAGAACTTTGCTCAACTATGACAGGTGCAGGCTGCTGTAGATTATCATCAGGCTGAGGAAAAGGCAATTTATCATCTGATTCAGACTCCTCACCATCAAAAACAATATCTATTCCCTGAAGCTCGTCATCAAGATCAGTTTTCAACTGCTTAGACTTATCAACTATTTCCTTATCTGCATCACTGATGGGAGCTGCATTCTTCAGTTGTGTTGATGGCTCTGCAACTACAGCTGCAGTAGGATTCTGGCGTTCCCTTTGTCTGGCCATAAATTCATCCACATGAATTGAAGGAGGTCTTCCGCCAGTAGATCCTAACCGCGGGATTGATATAACATTGGAATTGGTGCTACCATCAACATTTCTTTCTCTCGCAACATAGTCATCCACATGCATTGATGGTGGCCTGCTGGTATTTGGCTTTCGCTGCCTGAAAGTGTCCCTCCGGGTTGGACCAGATGAGGCAGTAGAGGGACCCAGTGTCCGGGAAAATGTACTTTGGCTGGTAATGTCAGCCGCTGAATTTTCTCCTTTTGCACGCTTAGCAGCACCATCCAAGGATGATAATTTCCGTTTCCCAGGAATGGATTTATCAGGTAATGTTTCCGGACATTCCCATAGAAACTTCTCTCCGAAGTCTCCAAGATTAAGAAAATCATCAAGCTTTCCAGCACTGGTATCAGACATCTGATCTATTTTCATAGAAACCGTAACATTCTTTGGCCCTGAAGAAACCTCTTTAATGCACATAAGCTGATCCAATGTAGCCGAACTAGTAGGCTTTTCAAATAACAACACCAATGAGCCTACAGACTCTGCAGCCTGTACATATATGATAAAGCCACCAAGTTCACATAAACCATAAATGGAAAACAATAATGCTTCAAAATATAAAAGTTCTCTTCAACTTACCTGATACAAAGCCGCTGTCATTTCTGGAATCTCTAAACAGTCATCATTCAATGTCTTTGAATTCAATAGTTCAATCATTTCCTCTACTAAAGTGATAATTTGTGAGCCATCTGTGCCATCCGCATTATCATGCAGTCCGAACAGATATTTTATAGCAGCAACTGCTTTCAAATTCAAACTGCCAAAAAAAGAGACAAGAAAAAACAAGAGCGAGTTTAATAATGACAAAACAATCAAATGGGAATTCACGTTATTAATGAAGCTTATCGATGAAGTTTCTCATACAGAAAAAGTGAAGAAATTCAATGTCTTGAAAATAAACAAGATTTTCATATTTAGTTTGGAGACAGATTCAAATATAATAAAGAGCAACGAAGATGCCACACATTCTTATCTTGTATCATAAGAAACAATCTATGCACTGCATGATTGAATAAAAATTATCCGAAACAAAATTAGCATAATTCTCTTCACGTCAAGAAACAGAATCAAGTAGCAACACTTGGTGACGAAAATGAAGAACTCAATAGCCTTATTGCCCCCATTCAATAGCCTTTATATGGAACTATGAAAAAGATGGGTATATCAGAACTTCTATATTCCACATTATTAACCAGTATTTTACCAGTAAATGAAGTGAGAATGAAATACAGCGTTACCATGAGAAGCGCAGATCTTTACGAATTCAGGATTTTGACTTTTACAAGATGGCTTAGGTTAATCACCTTAAACAAGGAGCAGGTCTTTAGGAATTCAGGGTTTTGATTTTTACAAGATGGCTTAGGTTAATCATCTCCAACAAATTCCTCGAATTATGACATGCAACCAAGAAAATTAAGAAAATACAAGGAAAACATATTTCTGAAACTATAACACGCTACCAGAAAAATCATAAGTAACACAAGAAACAGGTAAGTTTAACAATCGCAAATTCCAAAATAATTAAATATAAGTAAAAAGTCTCAAAGATTAAAGATCGCATACAAAAATGCGTTAAATGTATTGCAAAGATCTAAGTTTCCTGCTCACTGATATTTTCATTTCCTTCGCAGAAGTACTGCTCATTAATCCAGCATGACATTTTTTGTAAGCAATCAAATTATCAGGTTAAGTGGATAACTGACTCACCTTTTTCCATCCATGCAAAAGCACAATGAACCTGTGGACAACTCATTAACAGCCTCAACTGCAGCTGCCAAATCATCTTCTGTATCTATTGATTTCATCAACTTTTTCCAGCAATTCAGTAAAGGATGGTTTTTCCATTCAAAATCATCAAAGCTGTAGTTCTCATTTCTTTCATGCCCTCTTTCTGATGCAAGTTCCTGATTACTGGTGTTGGCTTGTTGTAATAAGGTCACCAAAGCATTTCGGCCTTCATTACAAGAACCTAACTCTTTAAAGCATGTAAGACAAGAGAGTAATTCTTTCCCATCTGGTAGGACCTGGAAGATAAGTTTTTCACACCAGCCATTAAACAAAGAACAAAGGGGTTCGATAATTTCATTCAGCACTTAAATTATAAAAAAAAAATCAAGTTCTTATTAATTTTACTATTATTCGATAACATCACTAATAAATTTCACTTAAACTACAAATTCACTTGATCTAATAAAAAAAAAATAAACTTCTAAACGGCAAACTAAAAACTACAAATGGAAGAACTTTAAATCTATGAATAAAAGATGTAGCAAAATATTTTCGTATTTTTAATAAATATTACTCCTGCCGTATGTCTTTCTAGAGAAATATTTTTGTTTCATAATACATGATGTTTTGATTCAATCCATGCACATTAATTATTTTTACCAAGTATACCCCTATTTAATTTGCCTTTTTATTTTGGGAATTGATAAAAATTTATTAGTGGATGCAATTAATACAAGGGTAACAAAAACTTTTAGTTAAAATTAACCTTAAACAGACATCTATTGTGAAACAAAGGGAGTAACTTTTAAAAATCTTCATATTCGTAGATTCAACACTTTCTTTTCAGTAATTACCAAAAGAACTCTATAAATTAAAATTTTCAAAATTTATGATATAAGGCATTTAGTTTTCAGTTTTACCAAATACCACCTAAGTTCATTTTCATAATAACTGAAACACAGACAAAATATAATAGAAGTCAGGAAGTTTCCTGCAAAGAACAAAAATTCAAAGTTCGAACTGAAACAAAATAAGATAATAAATCCAGTTAATCAACTTCTTTTTCTTGACAAACTGAGTTTTTCTAAAGAATCTGAGTGTTGGAAACCAATGGCCCGCCACCTACAACTATCTGCAGGTTTAACAATTGAGCAAAAAGCCCAAATGGTAACCATGTTGAGGGAGAGGGTAGGACAATTTCTAACTCTGCAATCAAATTTCCATGTCCCTAGAACTTCTATTTAAATGATAAGCGCTATGACAAGAAAACCCATATTTAAAAAGAAATTTCAATGACCAAGAAATAAGTGAAAACAGTTCACACAATACGATTTTACCATTGAGAATTGTAAAAGAAATACCTGACAGAACCTAAGGAGATATGGCAAAATCAATGAAATATCTGCGTTGCTCAAACTTCCAGAACTGGTGCAAATAAATCATTAATAAGTGATAGTCAACAAACTGCAGAATCCATCATAGAGATGGAGACGATAACAGAAAATAACTTGTAGTATACACTCACAGATCATGTCTCCCAGGGTATACTAGGGATGTCTCAGAACCCAACAGAAGTAACAAACACTTGAAAACAGGAAGGCACCAGCTAATCAAAGTAGGCCCATAATTAGCTAAATTTTTACCATCTAGGATCTGTTTCCCATCAGAATTGATGACACCAAAACATTTCTCTAGCACTTTCAATAAAACCTGAAGCAAGCCCTCTTCTAACAACAGCATCTAGTAAAAGAAAATCAATGTCAGTACACTCATTGCGGGAGCAGATGACAAGAAACAAATTAGTGGGCAAAATTAGTAGCAAACCTTCGCACATGGATGTTCCAATAGGCTAGCAATAAAGTCTAGATACCTGTAAACCTTTAAAAGAAACAAAAACAAAAAGATCATTAAATATAAATGACTGGATAAGGAATGGCAAGTGGCAGAACTTTTTTTACCTTGTAAGCATCTATTTCTGATGGAGAAGATAAGTCCAAAATATGATTGTGTATGGAGGATAATATGGGCCGCAGCAGTTTAGAGGCATTTTCAACTCTTTGGCAAGCAATGCGGACTATAAAAACACGAAGCATGTCTCTGATGACTACCAATCCCTGTTAATCATTAAATATTAAACAACAGAGGCAGAGGATAATGGAAAGAACAGTAGTGCATGCAAACACTTCTGTTCAATAAAAAGATATATAATTACACACCAGAAATAAACGGAAACCAACCCACTCCATAAATTTAGGAATCACATACAGATATAGCATAATGCTGGATAATTTGGGCAATTTTATCAAGCTGTGGTGTCAGTTGGCTAAGCAGTTTCTCCAGGTGCAATGACTCCAAATACCAATTAACCTGTTTCTCCTTTAGTGGCCCCAATATTGTACCAACAGCCAATGTTCTTAGAGCACTCAACAAGGGCATTCCATTCTTCCAAAGCCAGATACCTTCTTCAGGGAATAGATCAATCTTGCAAACAAAAACAGAAAGAAAGAAAGAAAGGTCAAATATCATAGTTCAGCAACCCAAATTATATTTCAACTGGTTTAAACATATGTTGCATGAAAACTTTGAGTTTGAAGAGTTTCGTCATTTCAACAACTGAAATTCTTAGAAACTTGTACTTCACGTTTCAGGTTTTGTTTCTGTAATTTAAGAAAATTGGAATATCATCTCTTATAAAAGCATTTCTTGAAGCAAATTAGTGCATTAACCAATCCCTTAATCCCTAACTTTTCATAAATCATTTTTTTCAAGCTTTAAAATGAAAAGTACACCTTCTTTCTCAAATAAGTAATTTTTAATTTAATAAATATACCTTACCATTTTATTGTTAATACGTTCCCCAACCTTTCCTTTTCCTATATTTTTTATAAACATCATTCTTGTATCCATTTCAATTCCCATGCAACATAGGTTCAATCAACAAATATCGCATGCAATCAATTAAACAACATCAAGTTATAAAAAAGTATAATACTTTATATGACAATAATTGGAAAAACAATACATATCCTAGGTTGCTCAAAAGAACACATGCACCAATAGTTGGGTTACATACCAGAAGACAAAGCAAACTGCAAGTTTCCTTGGGCCCCAGAGCCATTAGAGAAGTAACTTGAACACTTGAAAGAAGAGAATGGAAAAGGCCAGGAGTCCAACCATATACAGGCCAAAATGTAAGTGCAGACACAACAAGATGACAAACAGCTCCAAAACCAAGCGCAGAATCGGGATAAGAAGAAGAGAGGTCCGCTGCACATGCAGCTAGCTTTGGGCTGCAACAACCATAATTCACTGAACCATATGCAGAGAACAATAACAATACAAAAAAGGTGAAAAATGAGACGATTTCGGATTACCTTACTTCTCTATGAAGTCGTAAAAGGGCATTCATGAGTTTTGTGTTTCTATGCTGCTCGTTTGCTTCCTACAAACAAGATGAAGCAATATTAAGTCTTGTATATAATCAAGAGGAAGTAAAGTATACAAAATAACAGCAAATATGTTCTGGAGCCACTTATATGATTACAATATTTCTTTCATTGCATTTTAAGGTTGGTAATAAAGCAAGAGAAAATGTTGGACGACCTAAGCACATGTATGGATAGTATACAAGAGAAACACTCTTCCATTAATTAATCTAATATGGTAGGCCTCCTCTTCCATTCCACTAGCTCTACCAAACCAACCCATGTCAAATTAAACCCAACTGCTTCAACACCCGTAGGATAATAACTGATTGTTGGAGAAAATATCTCATCAACACAATGATAAATTCTAGTCACCTGTAATTTCTGCAAAAGGATGGTCAGCAACACCAGCGAAGGAACTAATAGGTCAACTAAGCTCTGCTCACGGTTACGTTCCAACAGCAAATCGGAAGTAGAATTGCATTCTGCACCCTCATCAACAAGGTAATCTGCTCAAGAAATTCAAAGAAAATGTTTTACATATAATATAATGAATACTTATCAAATACAGCAGAAAATTGTTGATTAGGATCTTATAACTCAAAACTAAATATCTACACTGTAGCACAACGAAATCTTTATATAGCCATTTATAAATATTAGGGCAAAGTACAAAAACAAACCTTGTGGTATTAAGTATTTTCTAAGACATCCCTGTGGTTTAAAGTTCGCAAACACAAGTTTGTGGTTTCTTCCATTTACAGAGACATGCTTTTCACTAAAACCATCAGAACTAAATATCTAGACTGTAGCACAACAAAATCTTTATATAGCCATTTATAAATATTAGGGCAAAGTACAAAAACAAACCTTGTGGTATTACATAATTGCTAAGACGTCCTTGTGGTTTAAAAGTTTGCAAACACAGGTTGGCAATTTCTTCCATTTACAAAGGACATGATTTTCAGTAAAGCCATCCAAATTTGCATACGTGGCAAATAATGGAAACAAAAATTCCAATGGTCTTTCAATCCCATTGTATCCTTCCTAACATATAAAAACATTTTAGAGCAGGAAAAAGTAATAAAAATGACTCAAATTCATCTTGTTTACTAGTGGTTATAGTGAAAAAGTCTATCTTTGCAAGTTCAGGAACCCACAGGCTGTGTTAGCAAGCTTTTAAACCTCAGGAAAGTCTTTGCAAATGCACGAGACCACAAGGTTTATTTTTGTTCTTATCCCTAAATATTACATTATGAAAATCATACCATGCAGCAAGCTATTTCCACAAGCATAACTGGAAATACATATTCTGCAAAGATATTGGTAATTGTCATAAATGCATATAACTGTATAGGATCAGATCTCTTAGTTATACACTTAATCATTAGGCATCAGAATAAATGTGATGATTTACTCTGTGTGCATATGGATGCACCTATTCCTAACATAATACATACAGTACGGTACTCTTTCATTCTCTCTGTCTAAAATTAATGGAGCCTAGGGGGCGGGGATTCCCCAAAAACTGTGGGGATCCAAACCAATAGGGGCGAGGAATCACCGAATTTTTTAGAGGCGGGGATGGAGGCGGGGAAATTTTACCCCTGAAAGCTAAATTCGGGTGGGGTGGGGGTTCGGGGGATCCCCGCCCCGCCCCGCCCCCGAAAAAACCCAGTGGGATCCCCGAAATTCAATTAATTAAAAATAAAAAAACTTTACCTTAATTAAAAATAAGACAGCTTCCCTTACTTAAAAGTTCAATACAGAGAACATTACTTACCTTAATTAAAATTTCAATTAACTCAACAATACAGTCTGGCCACTGGTTTATAAACCAGTATTCCTAAACCACCAGTAACACTGGTTCGTATAAACCATATCAGTAATTTATTACTGATAATTGATTAAATTACTCACTAATTAATTCTTTTAAAAAGAATTTGGGGGATGGGGATTTCCCGCCACCCGTGGGTACATGAGCGAGTGTGGGGGCAAAAAAATCCTCGAACCGCTTTTCGAGGATTCCCCAAAACTGCCCCCGAAAATATTGGGGGTGGAATGGGGAATGCATCCCCGCCCCGTTGGCCCACCCCTAATGAAGCTACTGTCAGTTCGAGGATTCCCCAAAACTGCCCCCGAAAATATTGGGGGTGGAATGGGGAATGCATCCCCAAAACTGCCCCCGAAAATATTGGGGGTGGAATGGGGAATGCATCCCCGCCCCGTTGGCCCACCCCTAATGAAGCTACTGTCAGTTCGAGGATTCCCCAAAACTGCCCCCGAAAATATTGGGGGTGGAATGGGGAATGCATCCCCGCCCCCATTGGCCCACCCCTAATGAAGCCACTGACAGTAAATGTTCCAAAAATTTGAACATAGGTCAAAGGTCCAATGTAGGACTTGAAGTTTGGTGCTACGGTTGGTTGAAGACTCCTAAAATTTTTGGGAATAATGTAGGACCTATAATTTTATATTTAGTGCAATTGAGGCCTCCTACAATATTTGGAATATAGGACTTATAATCTAAAATGTGCTCATGGAGGACCTATCACTAACTCTGATTGAGATTTTTTTGTCAAGTGCATATTATGCGGCATTTGAGTCTCAAAAAACTGTTGACATGGCAATTTTTTCTACTTTTTAAAATGATGCATGCCAGTACGATTATGACATGTCAACAGTTCAATATTTTAAATTAGTTGCCACATCATCAACTTTTTCAAATGCCAAAATTAGCAGGGCCTTAATTGCACTAAATTTGAAAATATAGATCCTACATTGTTCTAAAAAACTTTAGTAGTCGTCAATCAACCGAAGCACCTAAATTGGACCTTTGGCCTATATGAAAACCACAAAGTCTCAGTTAAGAAGCATATATACAAGCAGAAGTCCAGAAAATATAATTCCATAAAACCAACAATGCTGAAAAGAGGAAAATCAAGGCTTATCTACAGATATCTCTGGTAGTTTTATGTAAATTAGTTAGAAGCGCAGTTTATAAATCTTATTGCAGAAAGACTTGAAGCCTCTAGGTCTATGGTTTACCTAATTCAAGAATGGATTTCCTAGCAAGCACTTAAACATACTCCCTCTGTTTCTTAAAGAATGTCAGGTAAGGAAAAAAAAAATATTCCATCTAGAAATAGTTGTCATTTTATAAAATCATGAGACCATTTAATAATTTTTTCCAGATATATCCTTGCATTTAATGTTGCTTACAATAAAATCAATAAAATGTTTGTTATTTTCAAATATGTGTAGAGATATGTTAGTAAAATAACAGAATAATTAAGACATTCTAATTACTTTCTTAATGGATGTGCCAAATTCTTACACGACATCCTTTGAAAACAGAGGGAGTAATTTTCAAGCATCATTAGAATCTAGAATTAGGAATGAGAAGAACAGCTTATGCAAACTAATTATTGGTATTTTTAATCATAAAACATAGTTCCAATTTCCAAACATCTTTCTTGTTATGATCTAACTATTTCAACAAAAATGTGCAGTAATCTTTTCTGAAATTTTTAAGCAACATTTATCACATATA
This sequence comes from Euphorbia lathyris, assembly GCF_963576675.1. NCBI lineage: Eukaryota > Viridiplantae > Streptophyta > Magnoliopsida > Malpighiales > Euphorbiaceae > Euphorbia > Euphorbia lathyris. The sequence goes on from NC_088919.1 coordinate 68,223,636, forward strand.
TACAGAAGAAAAAATGACAGAGAACAAGCAATTTTTATAACTAACCATAATTATTAGAAGATCTCTCAAGCATGAAACTACAGTTGACCAAAATTGCATATATTACTGTTATGGCACCTTCATCGTACAGAGCAGCAGCAACAGTCTATACCAGGAGAATTATAATTAGTCCAAATCAGATTTAGAGTTGCAAGGTAGAAAGAGTTGGAGAAATAACATACCGAGTTCTCAGAAACGAAGGCCAATATTCGAATAGCTGTTGTCAACTGCGCTATGGATGAATCGCGAAGGACAACACCATCAAAAGTCTTCTCAGAGACAATTTTTCCAAGATTATCCATAACATTTATATCACCACTTCCAGAAGCATCTCCAATTACATTCTCAACATCTGTCAAATCAGACACTAGAATGTTGGTTGAGGTCAAATGGGCATCTCCTCCGGATGCTAACACGGCAGAATACCGTAGAAGACCGATAGCACCATTTTTATGATAAACTACACCAGTATCTATCCACTCCAAGAGCCGGGTTGGAGCATCTTTCCTATTGGATCCAGGGGAAGAAGAATGTAATGCCTTATGAAGATCCATAGCATGTCCAATCCAGGAACCCAATGAGGATGCAGTTGAATCATTGACAATGATTTCAAAAATCTCAGAAGCAGAGTGAAAAATTGCAAGATTTATAGGCGAAGCTCCTGCAAATTCAGTATTGCATCAAATTCCTGAAATATCAGATAAGCTAACAAGAAAATTTTGAATTCTAAACTTAAACGAGAAAATCTACCATTGGAAACAGGCTCTGATTCCTTAACAAGATGTAAGGCTTCAATCAAGATTGAAACAGCCTATCCAAGCCAAAAAAAAGGAAAAGAATTGTCAACTAAAGCATGTAACTGCTAATAATGATGCAAAACACCAGAAAATTTGAAAAGAAACATGGATAGATGACCAACAAGGATTGCATTGAAGCAGATCTGATAATCATAATATGATACCCACAGCTTGCATGCTTCAAATGCACCTTATGTTAAGGTAAACTTTTACATGCTATACCTTTAGAATGATCAAATTGCTCACTGCAACCTAGGAAACATGAGAAGAAGGTTGTCCATCTAAATTCTAGTATTCAAATTATAATCATTTTTCCATATAGTGTCCACGCAAGAAATATGGAATTGAAACCAAGTTTCAGCTTCCATAAACACTAATATATCCATAAACACTAATATATCCATCAAACTTCAGTCACATCTGGATTGGCAAAACCAATTAGCATTTTCTAGAAAGCAAAGACAAATGACGTTCATGCATATTTTCAAATCAGTTTTATACTGAATGTTGATGTGTCTGGTTTTAACCAATTTACTTGCTATGTTATGGTCACATATAAATACCTCGGGAAAATATCCAAGAACCAACAGTGCCTGGCGTCCACAATCTGACCTGCAAATTAAGATCTAAGCATTGTTCAAAACCAACCAGGATACTGTTCAGTCAAAAGCAAAACACAAGTCAAATAACTCCACCTAGAAAGACCACACAGCTCCCACAACACCCATAAAAACTCTTCAGAGTGTGGAGTTGATGCAACTAAACGATCAATTGCATTGACCTACAACAAAGCATGATGACAACAACCCTTAGCTATGACATTGTGATAACAATCAAAATTTCAACAAAATTAAGGAACATTAATTATTCTTGATCCAGGAAAGGAACCAACCACCCGCAAATGCATCTCAACAATAATCCCAACTTCTCGCGGACTGCACACAAAACCCTTTGACATTAAAACGGATGCATAGCGAAGAGGTACACAGTCTTCCTTACTCATATCACCTCCTCTCAGCGCATCAATTAATGTAGTAGAAAGTTCAGGATAATGTGATAAGAATATTAGACCTGAAAAAGATAAACAAGGAGCATCATCAAATTGATCATTTCATTAAATCAAATCCAAATAACCAATTTCTGATACAAAACCTGAACGTGACATAAGTAGTGAAAGAAGTATGGCTCCAATAGTTGAAGCAATGTCAATAAATATGTTCATCATATGTCCAGCTTTAGAACGTAATACGGGCGAAGACAAAAGTGCAGCTGACAAAGGAAGAAAGCCTCTCTCCTGCTCCCAAGAAAATAATTAAGATACCAGGAAAAAAGAAGACAGAAATAAAATAATTCAATCAAACCCCAACTACCAACCCACATATATCAGTATATGAACAAAAACTAGAAACCACAACAGGATGGGGAAAAAAAAAACAAAAATAATAACTACAGAGCAATTTTTTAATCTAACTGAAGTTCAGGTTTATCATCAAGTCTTACAGCTACTAAAATAGTTTATACATTATCAGCAATATACAAAAATCGGTGCCGAAAACATAGTTGTTAGCTCAGGTGCTTATAGCCATTCATAACTTCCAATATTTATATTACACATAAAATGGCACTGCAAAATGCAAAGAACTAAAGTTTTTCCCAACTTTTGAGATACAATAATGTAGAGCCACGCTTGAAAAGCATGTTACATGAAACTATTGGACTTGCAAACTGAAATAATCTGAAAAGGCTGATAGTTGTTGCAAGTAAAGATCAAAGCTACAAAGAAAAAACAAGTCAAAGAGACTACATTTCCTGAAAAATCTACGAATTGGAACAATGATATACCTTTAGGAGTCCAAGCAAATGCAGGTCCACATCCCATTTTGCAAAGCAACAGTTTGATGAACCAATCAAACCACTGGTTGCTTTATATGACAATAGTCCTTCTGTTTGACCAAGGACTAATGACCTGCTTGCACAGGCCACTGGAGAAGGGTCTTCAACCGGACCATGTGAATTTATCAATTTCTGCATCACCACTTGTCAACAAATATGGACTAAGGGTTGAATATTATCAAAAGGAAACAAACAAAAATAACTTAAATCACAACTGACCAAAAGCCTCTTTAGTTGCGATTTAGCAGTGTTAAGCATATCCGATGTAAGATTTGTAAATCTTCCAACAGCACAAAGGCTCCCCAATATCGAGAGAACAGCACACTGGAGAAGAATGGCAGTATAGATGTTACCAATAATATACTTTTGGGAATATCCAGAGAAACACTTGTATACAAATTGAAGGAGTACCTCATATCTCGAAGCAACTTCATAAAATCTTAAGCGATGGAGGACACGGGTAGCCAAACAAGCAAGATCATGGGGTGGCTTTTTCAACAACAATTTTAACAGTTGGCTATAGCCTTTGCTAATACCAGACGGAATATTTTCATCTTCACGGGGCCACCAACCTAGGATTCCTTCACAGCCAATTGGATGACGAGTAGCCTGCTCAATAACTCCGAGTAACAATAGCATAATGGAAGAAGAATCATGTGTGTCACAAGAGAAAATATCTGTAAGCTGATCCAGTCCCCCGACATTGACAAAATGAAAGCAACTTTCCCTACCAGAACACAACAGAAGAGCCAGGCCCAACCGCAGAGTGATATTCTCGCTCTGCAATTAAGACATGATATTAGAAACAAATGAGAGTGGGTAGAGAATTATAAAGACTGATCAAATATGTCACTTTGCACATTGTTTGCAAAGGAAGAAACTAGAATAAAGCAAATATATCTTTGACAATTTATTTGTATCTAAGAACTTATACAAACAACAAAAATCAGTTAAGCATAATGTAACCAATCACCTCTGAAAGCCGGTGTGTTTTAACATTTGTGGAGTTACTCTTAAAACTCACGTGCTGGATTAGCATGTCTACCAATTGTTTGGAAGTAGGCACATCAGCATGAGATTCAAAAGTGCACTCTGCCAACAATTCAGCTGCTTCATCTTCTGAACTATGTCGGAGCACTTCCAGAAGCTGTTTTCCAGCATCATTAATAACACAACGCATCTGCTCAAATTCTTTGGATCCATCCAATTTATGGTGTTTCTGATTGCTTCCAACACAGCATAAATCATGACTGACATAAGAACAGACTGCTGCCACTAGAGCACCTACAACCTTATAAACAGAATCCTCTAGATTTGGCAAACCTAACATCTTCAAAATTAGCTGCAAAAACTGTTTGACCTCAACCGATATATCTGAAGCGGCAACAGGTAAAGATAATACATTCAAAGAGGAAAGGGATTCCTCAACTTTCCTATTAGTAGAGCGTAATGCTAGAGGGAGATCCTCAAGACCACCCTCAGCTGAACTAACAATATTGGTGAGAGAGTTATCATCAAATTCTATATTGAACTGTCCGAGATCCTCGGCAGTGTTGCCATAAATTATCAGACTTAAACTGCGGTAGCTTCCCCTTACAACTAGATGGTTTGTCACAACAGCCTGCAATAATTATGGCAATTAGTTTTAACTCTAATCTTCCTCGATATAGATTAAGTTAAAAGCCCATAAGGCAAAGCGAAGAAAGGAGGTCATGAAATAATGATAAGCTATCTTGCACGGAAACTCTTCTTCATTAGCGTTTCCGAGTTTTGTTTTGGTTTCAGTTTCCATTAACGTTTCCTAGCTATGTTTGTTTTTTAAAACAAGGTTTCCCGGTGTCCATTTCCGTTTCCGTGCAACATAGATGATAAGGAAAGCATATTAAAGTATTGATCTGGCAATCGTACAATTAATTGATTTAAACACTAAAAGATGCAGCCAAGAAAAGGTGTAATCAGGGAAACTCTAGAATTACCTCAACTTCTAGGACATTTGATGAAGAATGAGAATAGAGAAATGGCTGGCAGAGACGCCTAAATCTTGTCTCTCCCTCGCACTGAACAAATACCTCCAAAGCAAATGAAGGAGGCAAGGTGGCCCTGTATGATGTAAGAGCACTTTAGAATAAAATAGCAGGCTTAAACCATGACATTAAAATCTTCTTTTGCTTATTCCTACAGATTGCTTGACAGCAATTTCAAATCCCATAACCAAAAAAATCAAAATTTACATAGAACCACCATAAATGATAATATTTCAATATAAGAAAATGTAATTAAAATCAAAATGCACAAAAAAATAGGATATCATGTCAATATTCTTAATAATAAATTCTAACATGCAATGAAACTTATATTCTAAAGTTAGTGTATTCAACTCAATAGTAAATCCTAAGTTGACTAATAGCTACTTCTATCAAAAGTTTCCAACTTCAAGATTATGCATCTTTCTCTCTCTATTTTTTTTCTATAATTGTTCAGTTTGTAAGTTTGTGTCCTTTCCTTTTGTTTGTTTTTGGACACTAGATGTGTCTAATCCAACAATGGAGATTGAACATGTGGGTCAATAATGTAAAACCCTAAAAAAAATAACCTGTGACATAGCCAAGCCACTAGCAACTATGGTAAATAGTGTGTTACTAAACCTAGCTAGATAATAGCTTTTTGTTCATAAAAAATCTGCATCTTGAAAATAAAACTGAGTCAATTATTCGCATCACATACCCAACAAGTGGCACTAATTGCGAGATTGAAGAAGCATTCTGTTCAAGGAACTCGCAGGCAAAAATTACAACTGGTTCAGCAAACAATACCTGAAAAGGAGATAACAATGCACATTCATTAAGATACGAATCAGAAGAATAAATGACAAAATCAAACAGCAATTCAGACTCCGTAATCATTCCAAGAACAAATACACAACATTGTTTTGCTCATATCCAGCTTTCTCACAAGTCCAATTCAAGAACATATTGCATAGTAAAGAATGAGAGGGAAAATGATATAAAAGGACGTGAAAGAGAAGACGGTTACCTCATCGACGTACTCATCGAGTTGAGGATGGACGAAGGTCTGGGAGAACAACACACAGGGCTCCGGCCGACCCATTCTTCGTGGTCGGGTTCCTCAAATCGAAGTCAGGCTAAGAGAGAGAGAAAGAGCGCGAGCATTTAGAGATTCTGTGAGTTTGAATTTACAAATGAATTTAGGGTTTAACGAGAGATTCAGTTTTTGCAGAGGGAAAAGCTGTGTTGGCGGTTGCGGGGGAAGAGAAAACAGAAGAAGATTTTGATGCTTTGGGTTTATTTAAGACTAATTTAATTAAAAAAGGGATAATTACTAATCTAACCCATTTAAGGATCCCAATTTACATATCAAACTCACCTTGCTTCCATTTTACCAAATTAGACATTTAAACCCATTTTGGATAAAACTACTCTTATTTTAGTTTGAAGGTTCATCTCGTACCTCCCGCTGCTTCCACTTCGACTTCCTCACCTGACCTTTCCCATTCAACTTCATTGTGGTTCATCTTCTTCAGTTTCAGTTCGTTTCAACTGCATTTTACGTTTTGAATTCATCATTATATATAATCCGGTCCATTCTTCTCTGCATTTTCATTTTTATTTTCATCTCCTACCTCGGCTCGGGCCCGTTTTCATCTACTGCGCGCGGAGGACGGACGAAACATAAGGTAAGCATGCATCATCTTCTTCCTTGTTGTTTCCGCCATTAATGAAGCTCGAATGCGCTCGAATGTGACGTTAATGGCTACCATGGAAATATGGTCGCATTTGTTACCTAAATGCGCTCAAATGCGATCATATTAACTGTATGTAAACCTGTCGCATTTGTTACCTAAATGCGCTCAAATGCGACAAGCAATTACGTTAAACCTGTCACATTTATTACCTAAATGCGCTCAAATGCGACAACCTATTACCTTAAACCTTGTCGCATTTGAGCGCATTCACAGACGAATGCGACAAGATTGTAAGTAAAACAAGGAATTATACATAGAATATGTCAGATTTGTTAGTGAATTTAATATGTGTATGTTTAAAATTGTTACAGCATGATCCCAGGGAAGCCAAAAAGTGCAAACATAGTTCCATTTTCAAATATCCCCAAGCGTCTGATTCGGATGCTCAAGTAACAGTGAGGTTTAATATGGATTCTGGGGTCATGATAAAGAAGTACTTGAGTGAAAAGCAGTTAGAAATCTATAGGAAAACATGTTTTGGTCAATATTTGGATATGAAGATTGTTGGTTTCTCTTCTGCAATAGTTCATTATGTCCTATCGCGGGAGATTAAACATAGAGAAAGTAAACACAGGGAGATGTGGTTCAGGGTGAGGGGAGTTGATATGAGGTTTGGAGATTGGGAGTTTGGCCCGATAAGTGGTTTAAGGTTTGGGGTAAACACGGGAGAATTCATGGAAAGAATGTATGAATTAGAGATGCCGCAGAGGTTGCGAAAGAAGTACTTCAAGCAATACAAGACAATAACGACAATTAACTTCTTCGAAGTTTTGAAAAGTGTAGAATGGAAGAAGAAGGATGCGACTGACAGATTTGACCAAGATGCTGTGATGATTGCCATGTTGTACTTTGTGCATGGCAAATGTACTGGACAATGCTAACGATAGGCATGCAAAGGATTGGGTTTTGGATCTTGCAGATTATCCAAAACTGTTTAATGAGTTTCCATGGGGTACGTTGGCTTGGGAGGAGACATATAGGACATTGGAATGGGCCATTAGGAAAAGAATGAAGGCAGTCAAGGCAAATGCAGCGGGAGATAGGGGACGTGTTCCATATCAACTTATTGGATTTGCACACGTATTCCAGGTATGGTTTTTATTTTTATATACGGTATTCCAATTGACGTATGATTTGGTGTATATATGTTTGGTGTATGAATGCGCTCAAATGCGACAAGGTTGGGTTGCTAACCTTGTCGTATTTGAGCGCATTCAAATAGAATGTGACAAGGTTGGGTTGCTAACCTTGTCGCATTCGAGCGCATTCAAATGGAATGCGACAAGGTTATAGTGCTTATCAAGGGATACCTCTTATTTGCAGAGTTGGATTCTTGAGTTGTGGAAGGTGACTCATGCATATTACAGCAGGAGAAGTGGCAACCCACTTCCATGTTTGCTGAGATGGACCCAGAGAATAGTCCCCTCAAACCAAACAGTCAGAGAAACGTTTTCTGTAAGTGGAATGAGATTTATATGTTTCCATTTATTTTGTATTTGTTTACCAATACATTGCTATTTTTTTGCAATGTAAGGTTGCTGATCCTCCAGACGCGCGTCTTGTGATCGAGGATGAAGAGAAAGAGTTCGATTGGTACACGTATTTGGTGGACCATGTTGAAGGACGGGAAGCTGATATAGATGCAATATTTGCCCAAATAGGGAAAGGTAAGGAGAAGGTGGAAGATAAGGAGGGGGAAGGTGATGAGGAGGAGGGGGATGATGAGGAGGGTGATGATGAGAAGGGACATGTTGAAGAGGGAGGTGATGATGAAGAGGGTGGTGAAGGAGCTGAAGATGATGAGGAAGGGGATGATGAAGTTGATAGATATATCATTGCATCACGGTCACAAACGACTGAGATAAATCAACTTCAGAAAGTTCTAATGGATGTGCTTGATAGGCATCATAGGTGGTGCAAGGGAGAATTTAGCAAGGTCGGTAGTAGGTTGGGCAGCCTAGAGGAACAAGTATTATTGATTGAGGGGGATATAAAAGACTTAAAGGCGATGGGTCGACCCAATACTAATCGGGAGAATGAGGAGGCTGAGACTAGTATTGTTCGGGAGGAGGTAGGCATGGTCCAAGAGGAGCCAAGTAAAGATGGAAAGGAGCAAGAGGCAGCTATTATGGTTCAGGAGGAGCAAAGTAAAGATGGAAACGTTCAGAAGGAGGCAAACGTTCAGAAGGAGGCAGATATGGTTCAAGATGATTTGACCAAGGGCGATGAGGTTAATAAGGGTGGAAATCGAGAGGAGGTTTAGAGTGTTCTTGTCGTATTAGACGATTCTGTGCCCGAGGAAGTTGTCCATCTTGATGATTTTGTTCCTGAGGAAGTTGCCCAAGTAGGGGAGGTTGTCCATGAAGTGCCAAAAGAACAAGGCAAAGAAGTTGCACCAAAGTTGCAGCAAGTCCAAGAAGTCCAAAAGGTAGAAGTTGGTTGAATTTATACATGAAATCGTATCTCTGGGTCGCATTTTGTTGTGGAATGCGCTCAAATGCGACAAGGTATTACCTTAAAACTCTATCGCATTAGAGCGCATTCACCTCCAATGCGACAAGGTATTACCTTAAATCTTGTCGCATTAGAGCGCATTCACCTCTAATGCGACAAGCTATTACCTTAAAGCTTGTCGCATTGGAGCGCATTCAACACTCAAATGCGACGAGGTTTGTAAACAACCTTGTCGCATTTAACTGGAATGCGCTCAAATGCGACAAGTAGTATTCAACAAAGAATTTTCTGAACCGCATTTGAGCGTATTCAACACTCAAATGCGACGAGGTTTGTAAACAACCTTGTCGCATTTGATTGGAATGCGCTCAAATGCGACAAGTAGTATTCAACCGCATGTAAACAACCTTGTTAAGGACAAATAGAATACAAGCACAATGTTAAGGACAAATGATAAAGTCTTAAAACAAGCATAATGTTAAGTACAAATGATAAAGTCTTAAAACAAGCACAATGTTAAGGACAAATGATATTAATCAACTCGATCATAAATGCTTCGAGGTAGTAGTGTTAGAACAACTTGCTGAACTTGAGATTACACTAGGAAGCCGTGTAGTGTTTGGAAGCATGGATGGACAATTCAAACGATTATGACCGATGCTCCCGCATCTGCTACACCTTGTGCGAATTACATCTTCACCCACAGATGGCCTTCTTTTTTGACCTTTTGGTCGACCAGCAGACCGCCCCTCCTTCTTAGGAGGAAGCACCTTCATATGATTCTCGTTCACTTTCCATTCCGATTGGTGACCAAGTGGATATATCGACTCACCCCATGCCAACTTAAGTGACTCGTTGGTGTAGTAACGATGCACCCACCTATAGGCGTTATCTCACAATAGTCCGGTAACAACATGAACGATTCCTCCGGTGAACCACTCTGCGCTTCCAATGCCCAGTGTCTTGCTCTCCAAGCTTGCATATAAGAGAGATTAACGGAAAAATCTCGTTCAAAATCGAAAACAATATCCTTTGGTCGATGCACCCGATTTTTCAAATCAAACCTATTTCGGAGTAGTATCCCTGCAACACGTTTCCCCGCTTGCCTATGGTGTGGACATATTTGATCTCTCCCACAAGTGTGCATGTCCATACCATCCATTCTTGAAAGCCTGAACAAATTGGAACCTGGAATGACGATCCCTCTAGCCCTCCATTTACATTTGTCCACATCCTTACATTTCACCTCAAACAAAGACTTGTTTGATTTGTAAACCTTCCATTCAAACGAATTTTCAATTGCATATTTTCCAAGTGAATCTTGCAATTCAACTTTGTTTGAAAATATATCATTGACCCTCAAAGTAGTCCCTCCGTTTGATTACTTAGGTGCAATCATATTCACGGGCGCATTACATGGCTTTGGACACCATCGAAATGGATCAGTCATCCTTTTCATTCTATCTTCATCACCATCCTCATATGGGATACGTTGGACGCATTCAGATTGCTTAGCTATTTCATGAACACTTTTAACAGGAATTTCATTCTGAGTGATATCTTCATCCTCCACATTGTCACTATTATCGTAACAATAATCATTATCATAATGCTCATCATAATGATCATGATTATCATTATTCAGATAATCATCATTATTGTAGTTCTGATAATCGATACCATTTCCACCATCGTTGTCATCCTTACCATGTATAGGAGCATCCAGTTCGATGGTGGGATCATTACTTACTACTTCCGTTGGTTTGCTTTGACCAACATGTCCATCCTTGTTAGGTCGCAATGCTGAAGCTTCTGTTGTTCGCATGTTTAGAGTAACATACAATGGAATCAAATCGGTCGGATTCATTCGGCAATACTCTATGAATCCCATGACATCTTTATCGTCATCAATATGTGCTATCCCACCATACAGTTTATTTGGACCATATGTCGCCTGCATGGACATTTGGAGATCATACGAGGTTGAATCAATGCGAAGTGCACCATAAACTTTCTCTTTCAACTTTTGCAAGTCAATCTCTGTTGGCAAAACCAACAACTTCGCTTTACCACCTGATAGGGGTCAAAAACCCCTATCTTTGGGTACGGTTTTAGGACGGTTTTTAGCGTTATTTAGTTAATAAGCGAGCAATTCTCGCATTTAAATGCTTTTGTGTGAGTTAGTTGGAAATTGGAAATGTTTTATTTACTTTTCGTTGTTTAGGCTCGTTTTATGATCAATTTAGGCAAATACGGCCAAAATGGCATGCATATTATAATTCCGTTATCTTTTGAAGCTAATTGATCCGTCAAAAGTCGCACCAAACGAAGCGTTTGCTCAAAATAAGCGATTGGCGGGTCAATTTAGCCTTTGGAATAATCCTATCTGGAGTTTTTATGCATGCGCAGGGATAAGTTCGGGCGAAAAACACACTTTTGGCATTCAGCGACCGCGTAGAGGCGTGCCGGGCAAGACTGCTCGACGAGCTGGCTATGCCAGCTCACCGAGCAGGCCCTCAGGGGCCTGCTCGGGCGAGCTGGCCTTCGTAGGCCTGCTCGGGCGAGCAGGGAGCCTGCTCGCGACGAGCAGTGCCTGCTCGCCGAGCAGACCTGCGGGAATTGGTCAAAAAGACCAATTCCGCCCCCACGACTCCACGACCGGCCCCACGACTTCCTACCTGCATAAAGACACGAAATAGGTCAAGAAAAGGGCCCGAGCCGCGCCTATAAATAGGATTTTTCCAATGTAAATTAGACATCTTTTATCTTTGTAATTTTCTTAGCTTTCACCTTGAGAAATCCTCTCCACCTCCTCCATATCCTTCAAACCTCCATTGAAGACACCTCCGAAGCTCCGCTCACCGAGGATTGCTCAAGCTCCATCCTTAAGTCCTAGGAAGACGCCTGCATTGGTAGACAGGTTCCCTGAAAGGGATTTTTCTTCTTTTATATTCTGTCTAGCCTCTGATCCATTCTATGAATCCTAGGCTCATTGTATCTTCGTGACAATACTTTCATCTTTGATATATATTATAGTTTTGTTTATTCAATTGTTTTAATGCTTTAATCTTTGTCTTACGCTTTGTCTGATTGGTTTAACTCATTCGATAATCCCAAAATTAAGTTGGCACATATTGCGAGCTGAATCTGACCTAGTCAGTGCCTATAGGATTGACGACCCTATAGAAGATTAAGCCCAAATTGCTGAGCCTTAGAGCTAGTTTCGGCCTTACAAGGGAATCACGAACTAGGGACCTCAGGAGGATAGGTAGGGTTAATCGCCTCGGACACAAGTGACTTAGATTTTAATTTCGTTGTCTAAACAATCTATTTTCATTATCATCGTATCCCTTCATGTTCCTTCGGATAATTACATTGGTAAAAGATCACCTAGGAGTAGTTTAACTTAATTAGGGGTAGAGTAACTTAATTAGGCGTAGAATAACTTAGTTAGAATTAGACAACTTAGCTAGGAGTAGTATAATTCAACCTAGGAGTAGATTAACTTAAGAAAAACCAAACTCAAAACCCACAAAGCCTAGATAACACCTGAGACCAAGTAGCTCGATACTTGCAGAAATAAATCCTGTGGACGATACCTGGACTTTTCCAGAATTTTATTACTTGATAACGACGGGGTACACTTATCCCTAAGACCGGCCTTCCTCCACAACCGCGGGAGGCCGCGTCACCACCCACGTATGTCATCACAGTTCCCTCTGTGGTCCACAGTCTGTTCCAAGATAAAAAAACACGTACACCTCTCTTTGGTTGACATACTTCTATATTTAGTAAAATGGACACGTGATCAAAACATAATAACGCCAATTCATATGTAAATGATGCTCAAATGCGACATGCTACACCAAAATGCGACTCAAATGCGACAAACTATACCAAAATGCGACTCAAATGCGACATGATACACCAAAATGCGACCGCAAATGCGACAAGCTCTATGTGAGTCCTTGTCGCATTTGATTCTCTGTGTCGCATTTGAGCACCAGAATGCGACACATCGGGCGACAATGGCGGAATCGGAAAATGTCAAGATTCAAGCAAATGCATTCGAATACCAACTGTGTATTTCTAGTAATGTGTATGAAAAATGAAGAAATGATACTTACATGAACTTAAATGGGGTGTGGATGTACTTAGATCTTGGGTTGAGTTGATGAATTTTGTTGTGAGAATGTGAAAGTAAATGAATGGGAAAGAGGAAATGGTTGTTATATAAGAATAAGGGTAGTTTTGTCCAAAATGGGTTTAAATGTCTAATTTGGTAAAATGGAAGCAAGGTGGGTTAGATATGTAAATTGGGATCCTTGATTGGGTTAGATTAGTAATTATCCCTTAAAAAACACTCTACTTATTAACTTTAACTCTAATTTATTAACTCTAATTAATGCTAGAAATACAAATAAGTCCTTATAAAATGTTTAGTTAGAGATAATGCACAGGCTATCGTGTTTATTTTCGTCTGTCATGGTTAGTTGAAACCGGTGATTATATCATCATCAGGGGTGGAGATAAGAGGGGCCCGGGGGACCCATCCAGCCGTCGGAACCACCATGACCACGAGTAATTTCGGCCCCTATCTACACAAAATTTGAGACGGTGGTGGTTCCGACCCCCTAGATTCAAGAAATTTAGATCGGGTGTTGAATTAGCATCCCAAAATTGGCTCAACTCTAACTTAATTAACTCTAATTAATGCTAGAAATACAAATAAGTCCCAATAAAATGTTTAGTTAAAGATAATGCACATACTTAGGGATGGCAACAGTACTGTACTCGCGGATATCCGGCACTACCCGACCTTAATGGAACAACCCGTATCCTGTATAAAAAGGTACGGGACGAGTATGGGATCAAAACCATTACCTATTACAGCTTGTTTGGATAGAGGTATTTTAAAGTAAGTGAGGGTAGGTAATCTTGTTTGTTTTGAGGTATAATTGAATGTAATAGTAAGTGAGGATAGGTAAGGTGAGGTAAAATTTAGCTGGTTTTCCTTACACCCCAAATTGGAGGGTAGGCAAGTGACATATCTTTCTTTTTCTAAAATTACTCTCTATGTTTTATTTTAAAATAAGGATTGTTTGGATATAAAAGTAATTTTGTATATAACCTTACTTTATTTTACTATCAAACCAAACATAATTACATTATTAAACCATCACTTACCTTACCTTCTATCCAAACACAACAAGTTCTTTTATACACTTCACTTATCTTACCTTACCTTCCTTTACTTTAAAATATCCTCATCCAAACAAGGCCTTAGAGATGGCAACGGTACTGTACCCGAACTACCAGTACCCTGTATAAAAAGGAATGGGACAAGTATGAGATCAAAATCATTACCTGTTAGGGTAATGGGACGAGTATGGGAATACCCTCAGGGTACCCGTTACTCATCATAACTTTTTTATATATTAAAAAAAATAGTATAGCTTTTTAGATTTAAGATGTAAGATTTGAACCTCAATCTTTTGTTCTTTATTAAGTGATACCACTAAACTACTTTATATTTTTATTGAGTAAGATTCAATTTGTTCAATTTGTAGATGAATGATTTGTTAAATTTATACTTTGTCAAATTTGTAACTTTTTTTGTTTTATTAGTGATTCTTAACGGGTAAAGGTACCTGCGGGTACACACGAATTAAATGGAACGGGTATGGGATGTAAAAACTATACATATACATGTTAGGGTAATGGGACATGTATGGGTAATTAAAAAATAAATGGGTAAGAATTTGGGATTAGCACTACCCGCGGATACCCCACCCGTTACCATCTGATTGTGGTGTTTATTTTTGTTGACATGGTTAGTTGAAACCGGTGATTATATCGTCATTTTCAATATCTGCAAAGACCCGAGTTATTCAATAATCGAGGTTAGAGATTGTATTTTTTGATAAATTGAGAGTGTTTTTCATTAACCAGTCTCCTAACGTCACTTAATTACAAACTCGTGCCAGTTGGCGTGTGAATCTCCCCTATTATATGCATGGGGCAGAGGCGGAACGGAAGCAACAAATTTTTATTTTGCTCCTTCTAATTCTAATCCTTCTTATTTTTTACCCATATTTCAAATGTATTTATATATAGTGGGGCCTTTTGCTCATACGTTTTCACAAGAAAAAAAAACATTGAGCAATAAAAAATTTCTCACCATTTTTCTTCTTCAACCTTACTCTATTGATCACTAAATTTAAATGGTTGTTTCAAAATGATCATTTAACTTGTCTAAATAAAATTACTCAATTGTCTCAAAATGATCATTTAACTTGTCTAAATAAAATTACTCAATTTTGAGTTTTATCTCAGTTATATCACTCCGGCGATTTTAGTAATTAAAAAGCATCAGAATTATGACATTGATGACACATCAGCATGAGTCAACATGACATCCACGTAATACCACCGAGTTGTCACGTATCGGTTATTTTTATGAAAAAAACACACAAAAATTATTTTTTTCATAAAAATAATTGACATGCGGCTATCACATGTTGTTCCGATTAGAGATCTGAGTCGACTTATGCTGACGTGTCAATCATCGCATCATTCTGATGCCTTTTAACTAATAAAATTGCCGGAGTGACTTAATTGAAATAAAATTCAAAGTTGAGTAATTTTATTGAGACATATTGAAATTGAGTGATCATTTTGAGACAACCATATAAGTTCAGTGACCAATGGCAATGATGCATTTAACTCCTCCTACCACACTAATGTATAGATATAGAGTCTCTCATGCTTCGGTTTGGTCAATAGTGGAGGTGTGGACATGAATTTGTTCATGTCTTGAATGACTTTTGGTATTATGGTGTCCATTGGAAATCTTTTACTCTTTTAAGGCTTTTGTACAACGGCAAACAATCGTTTGTCCGAACATAAAATGAACCATCCTAAGGCGTTTATCTTACCATTCAACTTTTCCAAAAATTCAACTTTCGAGGTGGCTCCATCTTTATGATGGCTTGAATCTTATCAGGATTAGACAATTTCCCAGTCATTGCCAAGTTGAAACGAGCAAGGTCCTTAACACTAGGGCCTCCATTCTAGGCAGGTTTAATATAGTCTTCCATGGATTAGAGACGAGTTTATGTTCAAAAAAATCCCAGTCCATACAAAATTTTGAATCTGACGTGATAGTCGTTTTAATAGACTAAACGACCATTTGTAAACTGCAAAAAAGTGTGTAAGAGAACTTGTAATTACCAAGTTAACCAAAGTAAGTCGGCCCGCCATTGACAATACAGACCCTTTCTATCGGGCGAATTTCCCAGAGATAAGATCAACAATTACATCTAAATGTGAAATTTTAGGAGCGCCTCGGAACAGTGGAACTTTGAGGCACCTGAATGGAAGAGCGTCGATTCGGATCCCACTTACCCCAGCCAAATGATCCCGACATCACATAGTGACAGACATGCCAAGAAAAGACTCTAATTCCTGTCGATTAACATATTGACTCGAGAGCGAACTGTAATTGGGAAAAGCCTCATGAAGTACCTTAGCATTCGAGAGAGTAGTCTTGCAAAAAACCAGAACATCGTCCGCATAGAGCAAATGAGTGGGGAAGTTGCAAAAGCGGGTATAATGCATTACCGAGAGCTTGCCATCTGCCACTAAGATGTTGAGTAACCTACTTAGGTAATCCTCAGCAATCCCAAACAAGATTAGAGATAAAGGATCACCCTATCGTACACCCCGAGAGCAAGAGAAGTACCCTTTAAGACCAGAAGAAGTCATTATCAAAATTCAGCCCGAGGAAAGCAGATTGAGTATCCAATCCCGGAATTATAGTGAAAAACCAAACGATTAGAGGACCTTGAGTAAAAAGTTATGATCCAAAGTGTCAAATGCCATCCTTATATCAATTTTGAGGCCCATATTACCTCCAAAACACCTATTGTTTATACTATTAACACCCTCTAACGCGACTGTAATGCAATGATAAATACTCCTTCCTTTCACAAACCCAAACTGATTGTTAGAGACAATTTCACTTGCCACAAGCGCCAACCTGTCAGCTAAAATTTTAGAAAGTATTTTGTAGAAGAAGTTGCTCATTACAATAGGGTGAAACTGGTCGATCCTGATTGCCTCGTCCACCTTGGGAAGCAGCATCATAATATTAGAATTTAGACAAGGGGAAACCGTACCATGATCAAAGAACCAATGTACCATATTACAGACTTCAGGCCCGAGATAATCTCCCAAAATGATTGAAAAAACTGCCCTATGAAGCCATCTGGGTCAGGCGCACTATTAGGGTCCATGTCAATCACCATATTCTGAATCTTTAAGCAGTTAAACAGGCGGAGGAGTGATGCATTATCCTCATCAGATACAAGTCGACGCACTGCCCTTGAAACATTTGATAGGTCCATAGCGGGCAGTTAATGCACCCCCGAGCTTGCGCTCGAAAGCTCTCTAAGGAATAAGTATACCCTGTCGTAATCAAGTAATAAAATCTGGATAAGTCCAGGTATCGAATCCACAAGATTTATACCGCAAATACCAAACTACTAGGCTTCTAATATTAACAAGACACCCTATAGATTTAGGATGTCAATCGACTTTTTGAGCCAAGTTTAGGCGGCTAATAATGTATTAGGCCAAAATTCTATAAAGAGAATGATGGTCTTTATTAATAAAGCTTTGCAATTGCTCTAAGTAAATTGTTTCAATTAAGTTTACGTGTAAGAGAAAGCATTAGAAACATCAAACTCGGTGTATGAAAGTGCCAACTTAGTTAGGATGTCATGTCCGTTCATTTTCTTGCTTACCGTCTTTATTAAAAAAAATCAAGGTGATTAATGAACTAGTTGTTATATGGGAAGTCAACACAAAAACTGTATGAACCGTTATGGCTTTAATAACTATGCCAAGCCCAATTATTGTGTTTTGAAATTTAATTACTAGATATTTAAAAAAACAATACAATCAAATAGTACTAATTCGACTTACTAATCGATTAATTACGCATTGAATGAATGTTACAACTACTAGCAAAAGAATTAATTTCAAAACTTTTTGATAATCAGTTTACAATTTGGAAAACTTTTTTTCTAAAAAATTAAAGAAATCCTTATTCTAATAAATCGAAAAGGAAAATTCTATTAATTAGTTTCCTATTCGTTTTCATTAAAAATTTAGTTAATACCTATTGAAGAAATAATATAGTCAAATATTACTAATTAGACTTGTTAATCAGTTAATTACGCATTGAATGAATGTAGACCACTACTAGCTAAAAAGGAAGTAATTTTAGACTAACGGCTAAAAAGGTATTTGGTTGTTTATTTTCATACTTCTGTTTATCTTTTCACTTCAAAAGAGAGAGTTTTAGGTGTTTGGTTAGTGAACTCTTGTTTGCCTTTTACACCTGAAAAGTAGCATTTTACAAAAGTAGGGAATCTATGATTTTTGAAAAAACATATTTTCCAACAGTAAACCGTAATAGCAAACAACAAACAGTAGGTAAGACAAACAGACCCTAATAGAAAGTAATAATAGAAGTCCTTATTCTAATAAAGTTGAAAAGGAAACTTCTATTTCTTTAATTTATAGTTTAATTTCCTATTCGTTTCACTAATTAAGATAGAAATTAAACATACTTTTTTTATACTAATGGATCCTTTTCCTTAACTGGCATATGTCAAACTAAAAAAAAAGGGGAAAAAAATCAGCAATCTCAAAATATAACGTTTCTAGTTTTATATTTTTTCCATATAGGGAGGTAAATCTTTTTTTTATAGATTTAGACACGTAATTTTTTTTTAAAAAGGAAAGATTTTAATTTATATGGTAACTTAGTAATTGTGATTTCATTTATTAATTAAGATAAAAATTATTAAATATGTATTTTCTTGATTAAGAAGGAAGGCTTAATATGTCTATTCCTTAATATACTATATAACGGCAAAGGTAGGCTTAATATGCCTTTCACCACAACTTCTTATTCTTCTTCTTCTTTTAATTCATATTCTTTTTTTAACGTCTCTAATGGCTTGCTTGTGCTTAACTATAATCAATGATCTTCCATTAGAAACGCTGCGAGAAATCTTTTACAAACTTAGCATTAAAAAGCTTCATGGAAATAAAGCCGTATGCAAGCTTTGGTCATCACTCATCTCTGATCATTCCTTTCGTTCCCACTTCTTGCTTGGGAGAAATCCTTCTTCTTTTACTTTATACCTAACCTTTCGTGATCGTGATCGTGATTATGACTGTGACCATGATCTTAGATATGATTCCTTCAATGTTGAATACCTAACCAACGAGAGGGAGTCATTGTCATTGTCAAAAGATTATCCAAGATTTTCGGTGAAAAGGTTATTTCTTGATATTCCAAGGAAAAAATACCATCACAATGTTCTAGCATCAAGTAATGGACTATTATTATGCAGCAGAACAAACTCTCATCGCCATTGTCTTTACTATGTCTGCAATCCTGTGACGAAGCAATGGTTTTCCCTCCCGTCTCCACCTACTAATTACCCCCAATTTGTTTTATGGGGAATTGTTTGCAGCCCAATAACTTCTAAATCTGCAAATACTCTGTTCAGGGTAGTAAAGATTGTTTGCCTCGATAATATGATATGTTCAAACGTTTTCAATGTGGAGATATTTGAGTCTGTAACTAAAAGATGGAGGGTATTAACATCAAGAACAACTGATGTTGTATCCTTTTTTCCCTCAACTAGCAGTGGCCTTAATGCTGTTGAACATAGGGGAATTTTGTATTGGAAAAATAAAATAGGTCATTCGATCCTCGCATTTGATACAAATCTTGATCTCTGTCATATTATTTCATTACCTGGGATTTGGCCTTATTTTGGTAATGGGCTTGGAGTAAGCCAAGATCATCTCTACTATATGGACACAAAAATTGATGTTACACAAAAGATTAGCTATACTATTTGGAGATGTGACAAGTTTCAAGGAGAATATACTTGGATATTTCATTCCCGGTTCGATTGGTATTTGATTGATCAACACAAGTTTTTGCGTTATGATGTATTAGCCATAAATCCCATGGATTGCAATGTCTTATATCTTACATCACTGGATCGTGTTAGTGGCGTTCGTTGGATTTACTCACTCGATGTTGGAAGGGGAGAGATGAGGGAGGTCTCTTCTTTTCCTTTACATTTGGGCGATGTTCATCAGAGTATTATATTTGTTCAACCGGTATGACCGACATTAGTTCCTAAGCTGTCTAACTCATTATGCTTTATGTGGATGGATTATATTATATGATGAGAAATTCAACAACAAGTGCAACAAATTAAGGCATATGTTCTGAATATTTATCATCAATTTTTTAGTTATTTTATAAGTAGATCAAGTGACCCGGCGAACTACTCTCTACCCACCCGGGGAGCGTCAGTGCTCGTTCTCTATCTCTCTTGGTTTATTGTCCCCAGTTGATCTTTGTGTCTTTCTCTCTGTTCAATCCGACCTCTAATCTCCTCAACAGAGTCTTCCAGCCTCGATTAGTCCTGATTTTTCCTTGGGTATCGATCATTTTTGTTGATTCAATTCGTAAATTTGCTGAAGGATTGCTCTAAATTGGAGAGGGCAAGTAAACGTAGGTAGCTCTCTCATTGCAGGAGATGAGGCAAAAGAACCATGGATTTCTCCTTCTGGGGATTTCGCTTTTGGGTTTCAGCAGCTTGAAAAGAAGGATCTTTACTTGCTTACAATTTGGTACAACAAAATCCCAGATCAAACTATTGTCTGGTACGCAAATGGAGATGATTAGGCGCCAACAAGATCAAAACTAGAGCTAACTTCAGACCGGTGGCTAGTGCTCTCTGGCCCTCAAGGAGCAGAGATATAGAGATCTGGAATCAGCATGGGGGAGGCTGCCTCTGGTTTGATGAATGATACATGCAATTTTATGGTTAAAAATACAACAGCTGAAACGTTATGGCAGAGCTTCGCACATCCAAAGGATACATTGCTGCCTGGACAGACGCTAGAAAGGGGTGGGAGGATTCTTAATTCTAGACTCAGAGAGACTAACTTCTCCCTCGGAAGGTTTTAGTTTCATTTGATTTCAGATGGGAATGGTTTTGCTTATGATGCCTATTATTAGACCAATACGGTTGCTACTAATTCATCGAATGCTGGTTTGCGAATTGTATTCAATGAGTCTAGCTACTTGTATGTGTTGAGAGCAAGCAATAGAAGAGAACTCATCACACCCGGGATAATTGTCTTAGCGGCCGAATATTATCACAGAGTAATTCTCCATTTTGATGGGGTTTTGGTCCAATATTCTTACCCCAAGAATTCCACTAGAAGTAGTGACAAATTGGAAGTCATTTTTAGAGAACCAAATAACATCTGCACCAGTGGGACTAAATAGGGATCTGGACCATGTGGGTTCAATAGTGTCTGTAAGCTCAGTGAAGATCAATGGGCAACCTGTAGATGCCCACCAAAGTTTTCTCTACTTGATTCGAATGATGAGTATGGAGGCTGTAAACCAGATTATCTTACTCAATTTTGTGAAGATGATAAGCCTAATTCCTCAGAAGATTTTGATTTCATACAATTGACAAATATTGATTGCCCAACCTCTGATTTTGAGGGTTATAAATCTTACAGTGTAGAAGACTGCCAAAAATCTTGCCGTGAAGATTGCTTCTGCAATGTAATTGCATTAGCAGGATCACAGTCTTGATCACATGCACCTTGATGAGCATGTAGAATTTGCTCATTCACCATTAGATCTAAGCTTATTAGAATCCTAAGGTGGAGATTCAAAGCATCCTGAGGCTTAGATTTAATAAGCATATATCTAACGGTGAATGAGCAAATTCACTTGCTCATTAAGGTGCATGTGAACATTCCTGAGCAGGATCAATGTGCTAGAAGAAGAAGCTGCCACTCTCAAATGGGAGGCAAAATGAACAGGGGCGGAGCCAGCCCAAGTCTCGGGGGGCTGGAGCCCCCCCGGCCACCGGCTCCGCCCTTGAGTATTTATCATTTTGTCCCAGTAGCCCCCCTAAAATTAGTATACATTAATTCTATCTAGTATTTTTTCAATATTTAAAGGTGGATGAGATGGTTAAGGATGTATGCTTATATTCAAGAGGTTCTAGGTTTAATTCTCCCTAATCTCATTTTATTTTAGAATTTTATTTATTTATTTTAACTTTACTTTTTCAATAATTATAAAAACATTTTACCATTGCTTCAAAAAAAAAAACAGTTTACCATTATTAATTAATTTAAATAGACTCTTTATTTTTATTTTTTTTAAATAGACTTTTTATTTTAATAACACTTTTGAATTCATTTTTATTATGTCTTTATTATTAAAAAAAAATTAATTTCTTATTTTTAGATTCAAATAACTTAGTTTTTAAATTAAATCTTAAATTATGAAAAAATTTAAAAATTTAAAAATAAAAACCGTAAAAATATTATAATTTTTTATAAATTAGCATTGAACAATTTTTGTAGCTTCAACATGATCATGAGATCACCGACCCAGATGAAGAAGGAAAGTTCAGTTTCCAGCTGATGACCCATACCCAACGGCCATCTTTGAACACATTTAATAACCTGCTTGGAGCTGCAGATGACGATGACTTGGAGTTTGACGGGTACAAAGGGGCTTTCACCAAAACCCCAGACGAGTTTGACCCGACGGCTTTCTGGCGCTCAATCTCTGGCCAGCGAAGTTACGATGGTAGTGCTTCCAAAGCATCTGGTATTGAGGACTACGCCATCCGGTACTTGCACAAACTGGTTTCCGACACCATCTTCGTGCGCGAGAACCAAGCCACTATCCCTCACGCAGACCTTAAGGCCCTATGGAGTATGGTACAGGGGCGCATGATGAACCTTGGATTTTGGTTTGGGGAGTACATTAGCGCTTTTGGGAGGAAAAACTCTTCCGTCATATGCTGTGGCAGCATTGTGACGCGAATAGCCGAAGTAATCGGAGTCTTCAAGCTAGAAGACCGGAATAGGCTAATAGTGGTGAACTACCCGGACCAAATCGAATTGAAAAGCCTACAAAGCATGCTATTCAGGAGGATGGTGAATGGGAAGTGGGTCTGGATGTCGGATTTTTTCGAGGCCAAGAGGGTTGAAAGTCGGAAAAGGAAGAATGAGTCTATGGTATTAGTGTCATCAGAGTTTGAGCAGATTGAACAGGCCAAAGATCTTGGCTTTTACCAGAAATGCGCAAGGCTCTCCAATGAAGATATCCTCTCCAAGTTCAACACCCCTGTTTGCACAGACTCAAGCAGGGTAAATTTCATCAATGGTGTACAACCTTTATCCCATTTCACACTTTGGTGTACAACCTTCAATTTGTCTCACTAATATGTACGAACTTATAGGTAACCTCCCACTTTGGTGTATAGTAGGTAAAAATGACCGGTCAATGCGAAGTCAACCCGCCACATCAGTAGTTTGACCGGTCAAAAAGTCAAAATTTGACCACCTAATGTAAAATTACTTATATACCCTCTTGTTTCTCCTTCCTCTTCCCCTTTCCCTTTCTCTCTCTACCTTATTTCTCTCTCTAACCTGGTTTCCAGCGGTTTGTTTCCAAATTCGTATGAATATTATTGCTTTAGATACAATGGTTTCTGTAAATTTCATTCATGGCAAGATTATCTATTAAACATTAGATTTATGGATTGATATTATTTCATATTTATTTACCTTTCTTCAATAGATATGGTGATTTATACAACCATGTATAGACATTTTCATTGTAGAAAGTCATAAATGCATACCGAAAACGACAATGTAAACATGAAATTCAACACATACGTACACAAATTTGTAGCCTATAAATGCACACTGATTGTAGAAAATAAAAATCAAATTACCACAAAACAAAGATGATTTTTTATGTTCATCATCCTTTCTCTCATATCTTCTTCCTCATATGCGTCAGTGGAAGACTTCTGCGTAACAGATAGATTAGTAGAAGGGTTTGGAGGGTTCAATTGCAAGAAACCCAATGCAAAGTAACAGTAAATGATTTTGTATTCTAAAGGGTTCAATTGCAAGAAACAGGGTGCAAATGACTGAAAACAAGGTTAGAGAGAGAAAGATGACTCTGAATTGAAAATTTTTTCCACCTATTGATCAGAGGTCGTTTGGACTACACAGACGAAACGCCAATAACCTTACCAGCTATAGAGCTTCTGATGGCTAGTGGAATCAAAATCTGGTTATACAGGTGGTTTGAAAAATTCCAGTCACCTGTAACACGAAGCATGAACAGGTACTGAGTGAAATTTTATTTTAATAAAATTACAATCCCCTCCCATCAAACGATTCGTTGTGCATGAAATGTAACAGGCTTATTGACCAAATTTCATGAGTTAACAATGGAATTATTTGGTCACTAACTAGCTGAGGATTTAGAGAGAGAGGGAGGAGTTAGAGAGAAATAAGGTAGAGAGAGAAAGGGAAAGGGGAAGAGGAAGGAGAAATAAGAGGGTATATAAGTAATTTTACATTAAGTGGTCAAATTTTGACTTTTTGACCGGTCAAAATACTGATGTGGCGGGTTGACTTCACGTTGACCAGTCATTTTTACCTGATATACACCAAAGTGGGAGGTCACCTATAAGTTCGTACATATTAGTGAGACAAATTGAAGTTTGTACACCAAAGTGTGAAATAGGGTAAAGGTTGTACGCCATTGATGAAATTTACCCACTCAAGCATGCAGAGAACAGATCTTTGCACTGGAAAATAAAAATGTCGTGCAACAAGGCGAGATTGACATGCTTAAACACCTTTGTGTGGAGGAACATGGGCGGGAGAGTCCCTCTGGTGCCTCGATAAAGAGTCCGGTAAGAGTTAAACCTGAAACAACTGCCAATGCCGCTGCCTCCTCGAAAGGGGATGACAATGCTCCTGCTACGGATAGAGAGGTTGATTCCTCTCTCTCCCCGCCTATCTGATCATTCAATTTGTCACTATCCAAGCATCTGGTAACACTTATACCCCTTCTTTGCATTTGTTTACACTCACCTGTTATCGTGTTATGTTATATGCTTTTGTTAGTAGTAACATTGAGGACAATGTTCAATTCTAATTTGGGGGTAGGAAATTACATTAATAAATGCAATATCTGTGTGCATAACATGATAAAAGATTGAACAAGTTGTTAGTGTAGTATATTTTTTTTCTGAATAATAAATTATCCCCCAGAGATCTTTTGCAAGTACAAATGGAAATCTTTAACCATCCTCAGTAAATATTCCTTGTTTGTGTTCATTTTCTTGTAAACATTCTAGTGTTTCGATTGTTTAGACTCTGCAGTATTCACTAAACAGATTGCGTTTGTTATGATTGAAATGTGTGGTGATAGCCTTGTGTTAATCTTAAATGTCTGAGTCTTGAAGTTCCAAATTTTTTGAAGTTCTAAATCAGCATTCACGTGAGGGACCTTCTACCTAAATACATGAAACCCCCAAAGTAGTGAGAACTTGAGCCTACAATTGCATATAAAATGCATTGATTCTTTAAAGAGTGGGCTAGTACTTACTATCTTTAGGGAGAATTTTCTTTGGTATGCCCTGTAGAAATGGAATTTTTTTTTGACAAGCTTAGAATGATAAAGGCAACTAGGCACCCAACTCAACCATTAAAAGCCATAACCCGTGCATAGCACTCACATAGTAGGATGAACCATTTGAGCCTTACCCTTTTCTTTCGTTAACTTAGCCTGTGAATAACCATAATCCATTCACTTTGTGCTTAAAGAGCCAAGAATTTGCCTCATGTAAGCTGTGTTGATTGAAAATATTATTGGCTGAGGAAATTCACGCGCATATTGAAATAAAATGTTGAATAAAAGAAAATGATTGAGAGAAAAAAGAAAAAGCAGTAAAGAGCCTCTTCATTCATGGCGCACAATCACAATGTGTGCCCAAAATCACTAGAATTGGTTGTTTAGTGGTAGGAGTTAATGGAAAGATCAGGTAAATCATTTGTTGAAACAAACTGTGCAAGGTTGTATGTAAAAACCAAGGGATTTGTGTAAAGTGCATGAGGACAGAATTCTTACACATAAAAAGCCATTCACTTCCACACCTATACCTTAACCTTACATTACAACTATTAAAAGACCTTTGGACTTTGTTTGAAAAATTTTGATCCATAGAAATAGGACCGATAAGCAAATTCATACCCTACGGGTGTATTTACTGAGCTAAGGAGAGAAGTTGCATTCCATTCCTTATGGCGAAAAAAGGGCAATTCGAGAGTGAGTGAAACACCCATTCCTTAGTGATGCATCTTGGGCAGGTAGGTTGTTCATTTGAAAATTGAGGTTTAACTTTAAGCTTTGAGGAATTTCTTGAGTAGTGTTATATGATCAAACACTGGCATAACTTCATTTATAATCGTGATTTGCGTTTTTCTGTAATTTTCCGAGAATAAATGATCTGTTATAATCCCTTTCTTCTCCATGATCTCATCCAACTCATCCTCCGTATTCTTTCATACCTAAATTCTTCCCAGTAAGTTGACTTGTTTTCTATCTGTTGTTTACTTGTGGACAAGCAAAGATTTAATTTAGAGGTATTTGTTAGGCATGAATTTGACTACAATTTAACATATTATTTATGATGAATTAAGGGTGTTTTTAGGGTTAAATTACATAAAAGAAGGTCTTATAAGTGTTTTTATACAGATTGGGAAAGATTAAGTCAAATAGACAGTAAGCAGCCTGTTTTGCACAAACCATGAGGAAATGAGCAATCTATGATCCAGCGGTCTAACGCTGCGTTTCTGATGACGGATGGCGACTTGACAAGCGACAGGAGCGGCAGGCAGGAAAGGCAGGAAAAGAGCAGCTAAAAGAAGCATTATGACAAGAGTGTTCGACCCTTGAGTGTTCAAGGGTCAAAAGTATCTTAACCACTTCGAGTAATCTAGGATCTATGAACATTTTATTTGGTTTTGTAATATTTTATCACATACTTTCGGTATCGTTTGTTCTTTTCTCCTTTAAATAGACGTAGTGGGGGGGGGGGGAGAAGGAAGGATATACCTTTTTGTGAACTAAAATAGATGTATTGGTAGAGAGAAGAGCTTTCGAGGAAGATGATGACTCCATTGATGGAGTTATGTAAGCTCTCTATTTTCTATTTATGAATGAATGTTGATAACTTATGATGTGCTTGATAAAGCTTCTTATTCCATTGCTTATGCATGTATGCTAGTGTTAGATGAATGATAGGGAACTGCTTTCATCTTCACGGAACTTTTTATCAAATATTCAACCCCGAAGCAGGAATGTTAGGAGGTCGTATCAAGGGTTTTCTTTATTGAAATGCTGTTTCGATCGTAATGCAAGAAAGAACCAACCTTAAGGACGCTTATGGTTGTAGTAAGTCTTAGAACCTTAAGAACACACGAGAGTTGAGTCAAGTGAGCATTAAAACAGAAACCTTGACTTCACTTTACTTCATTCATGAATAAATAGGATGATTAGAGACTTAAAGTAACATGTTTGCTGTGCCTAACCTGTTCTACCTTTTATCCATTATCAAGTAATCATTTTTATAAGTTAAATCATTGACTTAGTTACCAATTCACAACATCTCTCAACATAAAGAATTCACACACCACGAATACCCTGTTCTGCAAGGTTTTTCTAGTAAAATTTGGTCCTCAATCCCTTTGGAGACGATACTCTATTTATCACTTTATTACTTGTATCTAGTGCACTTGCTAGAGTCTATTCAGATGACAACACATACAAATCAATTATTTTATACAAAATCGTTTTTGAAAGAAAATCAACTTAAAACTCTTTTATTTATACTTAATAAATATTCAAAAGGCTTAATAAATATTCAAAAAGCTTTATTCATGAAAACGCTTTTAATTTACATGTTCGCTCATATCCGTCGTTGGAACGGATCAAGGTTTTTAAAACATGATGCTTTTAGAAACCGTTAATTAAATTAAAACATTTTATTTATATTTTTAATACATTCGAATACCTTTAATTTAAAAACCAAATTGAAACTTTTTTTTTGTAATTTATTCCTCCAATTTTCACTCAATTTAATCGTTACTTCTATTTAATTAATACAAGCATAATTACAACAATTAACTAATCAAGTCCAAAAACCATCCAAAAATATATTTAAGTAAATGAAAATGCCTAATAGGTATAAATAAGATAAAAATAGCTTTTGTAACTATAAGTAATGAAAATAGGAGAAATAGGAGTAAAAATACGAATATATACATATACATGTACAAATAGGAGTAAAAATACGAATATATACATTATACTTTTAATTCAAATACAAATGTAAGAAAATACTAAGTAATGTTAATAGATAGTATATACATATACATGTACAAATAGGAGTATTAAAAATACAAATATATATATTGGAATGCGGACACCGTTTTCTCTTCATGTTCTGATGCTGTTGAATGAGCAAAAAATGTTGCTATTCAGTATAGGTTTGAGCTAATAATATCTTCTCACAAACATGGAGAAAAGCGGAAGCTGTTGAGAACATAAGTTATATTTAGAAAATCAATTCTTAAAGTTGTATATAATTGCTTTAAAAATGATTTTGGTTTATAAGTTATATTTAGAACATAAGCTCCATAAATTAACTTATGACAAGTAAATAAAAAATTGGACTATTGAAAATAATGGAACAAAATAAAATAAAATGCTATTATTAACAAGTAAGGTACATTTACAAAACTAATCTCAAGTTTTACTTGTTTTATCGTCAAGCCCCAACCGAAATACAACCAGCCCTCAACTCAAGAATTCAAAAACAAGAAAGGACAAATTCTAACATCTTGAAAACAACCACTACATCCTGAAAGTAGCCACTGCATCCTGAAAGTAGGAAGAGACAAATGCATTACTTGACTTGAATCCAAAAGAAGAGGAAAACAAATTTGATTACTTGACTTGAATCCAAAAGAAGAAGAAGACAAATCTGGACAACCAATGCACTTCACCTTGAGAACAGCCACTGTTACAATGGACAAATGCAATAGAAAATGGACCAAATGCAATAGAAGGGGCTCAAGTAAAAGACAATATTCTCAGTCCCAGCAGTGCCTTTGAGCATCTATAAATGGAGGGGTTGAACACCTGAAATAAGGGAGGAGCAACAACATTGGAGCAAAAAAGGGGAGGCGAAAAAAAGAGAAAAGAAGTAGAAAAATCAACAACAAGAGAGCAAAAAATAGAAAAAGCAAGAAAAATGAGAGGTAAAATCTATTAGACTTGTAATAGAGAGAGTTCTACATTTTAGAGTGGTGATTTGAATATTACTTATTTTCAAGAATCAATTTTTCTATACTGAGTGTTTTCGGCCATAAAACTGGTTCGTAATTGGAGAACATTCGTGCTAAGGATTTCCAAGCTCGAAGTCGGTACTGCTTTGTAAGGTTGGTAATGTAATTCAGTTCTGCTACTGTAGTTTAAGCCTTCATCTTTGAGTTCAGTACGTTTCGAATATTTAGTCTATTTATCACCTGCACATTGTTTGATTTGAACCTTTAACAACTCCTATTCTTTTATTTGTTCTGAGTTCTAGTAGGTCTTAAACCACCATAGGATTAAAAATAACACCAAGTAGCATCGTTTATACTTTCCCATTTAAGGTTCCAACTAGCAAGAACACAAAGTAGCATTAAATTATAAGATGAAAACCTACTGTATATACCTATTTAGAAAGCTAGGACCCAAAAATTGATACGGATCCTTCAACCTCAGCCCCCCTCAACCTCAACAATATCCTTTCCAGTTGAATAAATTTCAGACCAAATGATAATCGAAATACCCAACCCGTAGTCATGAAGGACCCAGAAAAAACACAAGGAACCAAAGAATGATAACCATGTACATACACTTCTAAAAAAGCAAGCATAAACATGCCACAAAATCATAATCAGTAGATCAAGTTTGGCTTTGAATCATTAGTAAATTAAAAAAATGATATGTGATGTGCCTATAAATCTGTATCTCAGTTTCTGAACCAAAGAAAAACGACCTTAATTTAAGCTTAAAACGAAATCAAACGAATGAAGTAAGGCGAGGTCGCAGTAGAAGGGGAATATAGAAACTTACTGATAAGGAAACGAGATGAGACCCCTCGCCAGAATCAATCTGATGCTAGTCTGTTGCTGCGGACGCCGCTCGCTTTCTTTATTCAGGATGCGCCTATAAATCTGTATCTCAGTTTCTGAACCAAAGAAAAATGACCTTAATTTAAGCTTAAAATGAAATCAAACGAATGAAGTAAGGCGAGGTCATAGTAGAAGGGGAATACATAAACTTACCGATAAGGAAACGAGATGAGACCCGTTGCCGGAATCAATCCAATGCTAGTCTGTTACTGCGGATGTCGCTCGCTTTCTCTGTTCGGGACGTCCCTCATCTTCAGAAATAAGAACGACCAGAGCGAGCGTCTCCTCTCCGATGTCCCTCAGATTAAACCGTCGCCGGCAGACGCCAAGGAAAGATCCTTGCCGCTCCTACTAGAAATCAATTATCGGTGAGAAAGATGGTGAAGGCAGGAGAAGGGAGGAGATCGAGTGTCTAGAGAGAGAAAATTAGGGATCCCTAATCCTAAAATGAGGAATTTGGATACACTTAGTTGATAAATATAATTGTGTGTATGTTATACACGAAGTTTCCAAATAAAGAATAAATCAATTAAAATATTATTTTAAACAATTTGAAATTAGTTTGGACTCTAATTTGATAAAAATGATAACGTGTATGTTATACACATAGTTTCAAATCAAAATAAATCAATTCAAGACATTATCATGAATCAATTAAGCGAATTAATTGAAATTGATATACAAATTATCATTCGAATTACTTAGTGTATATGTGACATACATAAAATTAATTTTAACTAGATAAATATAATTGCGTGTATGTTATACACTTAGTTCCAAAATCACTTTAAATGTTATTTCGAATCAATACAAATAACCAAGTTAATTCGAATCGATTAGGAAATGCCATTCGATAAATTGGAATATTTATCTTGCATATACATAAAATAAATTGAAATACTTAGCGTATACATAATATACGTAAATTAATTTTAATTTGATAAATATAATTGCGTGTATGTTATATACGAAGTTCCAAAATAAAAAGTAAATCAATTAAAATGTTATTTCAAACAATTTGAAATTAGATTGGACTCTAATTCGATAAAAATGATCATGTGTATATTATACACATAGTTTCAAATCAAAATAAATCAATTCGAGACATTATCATAAATCAATTAACCGAATTAATTGAAATTGATTTAAAATTATCATTCGAATTACTTAGCATATATGTGACATACATAAAATTAATTTTAACTAGATAAATATAATTGCATGTATGTTATACACGTAGTTCCAAAATCACTTTAAAATGTTATTTCGAATCAATACAAATAACCAAGTTAATTTGAATCGATTTGGAAATGCCATTCGATAAATATTCCAAATATTCCTCACAGAAATTCATATGTTTTATCGTATATATGATATACATAAAATAAATTGGATTTCAATTCGATAAATACAATTACAATTACATGTATGTTGTATATGTAATTCCAAATTAAAACAAACCTAAAATCTTAAGACATACGAGTACCCATCAACAATTCAAAGCATAACAAACAACTAACACATAAATCACATTTTTTATTACGAATCTTGGGTGGGTAATGTGTGTCGATACCCATTTTTGTTCGGGCTTTAAAAAAAATAAAAATAAAACTTGAACGAATTTTATCTGAAATTTTGACAAATCCAAAATATATCAGAGTATTGATCTTTATATCTCACATACGATTAATTAGAGAAATTGCATTTTTATATCGAATAGTTATATTCCAATATGATTAATAAATTATATTTGGAGTATAATCTATTGAAATAAAAATAGATTTCCTAATGCATTAAATTATATTTGAGACATAATTTATTATACTCTAAGTATATTTTTTAAAATTTGTCAAGCCTCAAATATAATTCGTTGATTAAATTCAATTCCTATCTAAATAGTTAGACTTGGATTTCTAATTTTAATTCACTTGTTCTAGGGTTTTATTTAGGAATCCTTATAGTCTAAATGTAAAGTTTTTTACAAAATCAATTTTTAAAGTTGTATATAATTGCTTTAAAAATGATTTTGATTTATAAGTTATATTTAGAACATAAGCTCCATAAATTAACTTATGACAAGTAAATAAAAAAATTGGACTATTGAAAATAATGGAACAAAATAAAATAAAATGCTATTATTAGCAAGTAAGATACATTTACAAAACTAATCTCAAGTTTTACTTGTTTTACCGTCAAGCCCCAACACAAATACAACCAGCCCTCAACTCAAGAATTCAAAAACAAGAAAGGACAAATTCTAACATCTTGAAAACAACCACTGCATCCTGAAAGTAGCCACTGCATCTTGAAAGTAGGAAGAGACAAATGCATTACTTGACTTGAATCCAAAAGAAGAGGAAGACAAATCTGATTACTTGATTTGAATCCAAAAGAAGGAGAAGACAAATCTGGACAGCCAATGCACTTCACCTTGAGAACAGCCACTGTTACAATGGACAAATGCAACAGAAAATGGACCAAATGCAACAGAAGGGGCTCAAGTAAAAGACAATATTCTCAATCCCAGCAGTGCCTTTGAGCATCTATAAATGGAGGGGTTGAACACCTGAAATAAGGGAGGAGTAACAACATTGGCGCAAAAAAAGGGGAGGCGAAAAAAGAGAGAAAAGAAGCAGAAAAATCAACAACAGGAGAGCAAAAAATAGAAAAAGCAAGAAAAATGAGAGGCAAAATCTATTAGACTTGTAATAGAGAGAGTACTACATTTTAGAGTGGTGATTTGAATATTACTTTTTTTTCAAGAATCAATTTTTCTATACTGAGTGTTTTTGGCCATAAAACTGGTTTGTAATTGGAGAACATTTGTGCTAAGGATTTCCAAGCTCGAAGTCGGTACTACTTTGTGAGGTTGGTAATGTAATTCAGTTCTGCTACTGCAGTTTATGCCTTCATCTTTGAGTTCAGCACGTTTCGAATATTTAGTCTATTTATCACCTACACATTGTTTGATTTGAACCTTTAACAACTCATATTCTTTTATTTGTTCTGAGTTCTAGTAGGTCTTAAACCACCATATGATTAAAAATAACACCAAGTAGCATCGTTTATATTTTCCCATTTAAGGTTCCAACTAGTAAGAACACAAAGTAGCATTAAATTGTAAGATGAAAACCTACTGTATATACCTATTTAGAAAGCTAAGACCCCAAAATTGATAAGGATCCTTCAACCTCAGCCCCTCAACCTCAACAATATCCTTTCCAGTTGAATAAATTTCAGACCAAAGGATAATCGAAATACCCAACCTGTAGTCATGAAGGACCCAGAAAAAACACAAGGAACCAAAGAATGATAACCATGTACATATACACTTCTAAAAAAGCAAGCATAAACATGCCACAAAATCATAATCAGTAGATCAAGTTTGGCTTTGAATCATTAGAAAATTAAAAAAATGATATGTGATGTGCCTATAAATCTATATCTCAGTTTCTGAACCAAAGAAAAACGACCTTAATTTAACCTTAAAACGAAATCAAACGAATGAAGTAAGGCGAGGTCGCAGTAGAAGGGGAATACATAAACTTACCGATAAGGGAACGAGATGAGACCCCTCGCCAGAATCAATCCGATGATAGTCTGTTGCTGTGGACGCCGCTCACTTTCTTTGTTCAGGATGCGCCTATAAATCTGTATCTCAGTTTCTGAACCAAACAAAAACGACATTAATTTAAGCTTAAAATGAAATCAAACGAATAAAGGCGAGGTCACAGCAGAAGGGGAATACAGAAACTTACCGATAAGGAAACGAGATGAGAGCACTCGCCGGAATCAATCCGATGCTAGTCTGTTATTGCGAATGTCGCTCGCTTTCTTTGTTCGGGACGTCCCTCATCTTTAGAAATAAGAACGACAAGAGCGAGCGTCTCCTCTCCGATGTCCCTGAGATTAAACCGTCGCCGGAAGACGCCAAGGAAAGATCCCTGTCGCTCCTACTAGAAATCAATTATCGGTGAGAAAGATGGTGAATGCAGGAGAAGGGAGGAGATCGAGTGTCTAGAGAGAGAAAATTAAGGATCCCTAATCCTAAAATAAGGAATTTGGATACACTTAGTTGATAAATATAATTGTGTGTATGTTATACACGAAGTTTCAAAATAAAAAATAAATCAATTAAAATGTTATTTTAAACAATTTGAAATTAGTTTGGACTCCAATTTGATAAAAATGATAACGTGTATGTTATACACATAGTTTCAAATCAAAATAAATCAATTCAAGACATTATCATGAATCAATTAACCGAATTAATTGAAATTGATATAAAAATTATCATTTGAATTACTTAGCGTATATGTGACATATATGTAATTAATTTTAACTAGATAAATATAATTGCGTGTATGTTATACACTTAGTTCCAAAATCACTTTAAAATGTTATTTCGAATCAATTTAAATAACCAAGTTAATTTGAATCAATTTGGTAACGTCATTCGATAAATTGGAATATTTATCTTGCATTTACATAAAATAAATTGGAATACTTAGTGTATACATAATATACGTAAATTAATTTTAATTTGATAAATATAATTGTGTGTATGTTATATACGAAGTTCCAAAATAAAAAGTACGTCAATTAAAATGTTATTTCAAACAATTTGAAATTAGATTGGACTCTAATTCGATAAAAATGATAATGTGTATATTATACACATAGTTTCAAATCAAAATAAATCAATTCGAGACATTATCATAAATCAATTAACCGAATTAATTGAAATTGATTTGAAAATTATCATTTGAATTACTTAACATATATGTGACATACATAAAATTAATTTTAACTAGATAAATATAATTGCATGTATGTTATACACCTAGTTCCAAAATCACTTTAAAATGTTATTTCGAATCAATACAAATAACCAAGTTAATTCGAATCGATTTGGAAATGGCATTCGATAAATATTCCAAATATTCCTCACAGAAATTCATATGTTTTATCGTATATATGATATACATAAAATAAATTGGATTTTAATTCGATAAATACAATTACAATTACATGTATGTTGTATATGTAATTCCAAATTAAAACAAACCTAAAATCTTAAGACATACGAGTACCCATCAACAATTCAAAGCATAACAAACAACTAACACATAAATCACATTTTTTATTACCAATCTTGGGTGGGTAATGTGTGTAGATACCTATTTTTGTCCGGGCTTTTAAAAAAAAATAAAAATAAAACTTGAACGAATTTTATCTGAAATTCTGACAAATCCAAAATATATCATATTATTGATCTTTATATCTCACATATGATTTATTAGAGAAATTGCATTTTTATATCGAATAGTTATATTCCAATATGATTAATAAATTATATTTTGAGTATAATCTATTGAAATAAAAATAGATTTCCTAATGCATTAAATTATATTTGAGACATAATTTATTATACTCTAAGTATATTTTTTTAAATTTGTCAAGCCTCAAATATAATTCGTTGATTAAATTCAATTATTATCTAAATAGTTAGACTTGGATTTCTAATTTTAATTCACTTGTTCTAGGGT
Organism: Euphorbia lathyris; assembly: GCF_963576675.1. Taxonomy (NCBI): domain Eukaryota; kingdom Viridiplantae; phylum Streptophyta; class Magnoliopsida; order Malpighiales; family Euphorbiaceae; genus Euphorbia; species Euphorbia lathyris. The sequence goes on from NC_088919.1 coordinate 68,259,329, forward strand.
TTTATTTAGGAATCCTTATAGTCTAAATGTAAAGTTTTTTACAAAATCAATTCTTAAAGTTGTATATAATTGCTTTAAAAATGATTTTGGTTTGTAAGTTATATTTAGAACATAAGCTCCATAAATTAACTTATGACAAGTAAATAAAAAAATTGGACTATTGAAAATAATGGAACAAAATAAAATAAAATGCTACTATTAACAAGTAAGGTACATTTACAAAACTATTCTCAAGTTTTACAAGCTCTTGTTTTACCGTCAAGCCCCAACCGAAATACAACCAGCCCTCAACTCAAGAATTCAAAAACAAGAAAGGACAAATTCTAACATCTTGAAAACAACCACTGCATCCTGAAAGTAGCCACTGCATCTTGAAAGTAGGAAGAGACAAATGCATTACTTGACTTGAATCCAAAAGAAGAGGAAGACAAATCTGATTACTTGATTTGAATCCAAAAAAAGAAGAAGACAAATCTGGACAGCCAATGCACTTCACCTTGAGAACAGCCACTGTTACAATGGACAAATGCAACATAAGGGGCTCAAGTAAAAGACAATATTCTCAATCCCAGCAGTGCCTTTGAGCATCTATAAATGGAGGGGTTGAACACCTGAAATAAGGGAGGAGCAACAACATTGGAGCAAAAAAAGGGGAGGCGAAAAAAGAGAGAAAAGAAACAGAAAAATCAACAACAAGAGAGCAAAAAATAGAAAAAGCAAGAAAAATGAGAGGCAAAATCTATTAGACTTGTAATAGAGAGAGTTCTACATTTTAGAGTGGTGATTTGAATTGTACTTTCTTTCAAGAATCAATTTTTCTATACTGAGTGTTTTTGGCCATAAAACTGGTTTGTAATTGGAGAACATTCGTCCTAAGGATTTCCAAGCTCGAAGTCGGTACTTCTTTGTAAGGTTGGTAATGTAATTCATTTCTGCTACTACAGTTTACGCCTTCACCTTTGAGTTTAGTACATTATATAACCACGATCTCGAAGGCCTAAAGGAACTTCTAAAACACGAAACCTAATGGTTATAGTTTCAAATCCTCTATACAACGTTATATCATAACCGTGTATACGATTAAAGGATTCAAGGCACGACGAGGAAGACAACATTGTTGAATTAAAACCTCCTTAGCTCATCGGGTAGGGTTATGTTATAACTCTACAAACCTAGAAGACTTCATGAACATCGCAGAAATTCCTAGACGAACGTAATTATTAACCAAAGCAATACCGAACACAAACATGTAACATATGGGAATACGATAATATCAATTTATCGGGCGGGGTAGGGTGAGATTATATCTCTTCCCTACACATAATCGGAAACCGAACCTAAAATCATCGCGGACCATTACCTTATCCAAATTACCTAAAAGGGTCAATTTCAAATCAAATTGGTGTCCAATCAGACCATCAAACTGATTGGTGGCGACTCGAAAACCCATTGGATCAGTCTCCTTAAAGGGACAGTCCGACACTGTTAGCAAACCAGTAGAGCGGGAGCCATAGTGAAGATTAAAGTTTGCGATCCGCGGGCACGGGTGCGACAAGGTGATTAATCAAGTTTTTTTTTTCCATACACGCAATCGATAAACGAACTCGAAACATCATTAAAATATCTACTTTCTCTGCTATGTGGATTTTAGAAGTGGTCTATAAGTAAATTTAAGCAGGTTTAAGGTAAATATGATATTTTAAAAATATATGAGGGATTTGAATTTTATGTAAAAGTACAAGAGGTTAAGGATGTGTTAGGCCTTTTAAATATGCTAATTCTTTTTCTTGGCCCTTTGTCTTTTCTTATTCTTCTTCTCTTTACATTATAAAACTATTTTCGAATTGTTAAAAATATAATTTTTTTAATGCATATGAAATGAAATTTTGAAAACAAATATTTTTTTTCTTAATATTTTCAAAAGAGTTTCTGTTGTCGGTCATTTCTTAAACCAACAGTTAAACCCTAATAAAAAGCTAACTTCATAAAACAAGGCTCCTACCTTTGATCTCTGCATATCTCACTCTCTTTCTTGCTTTCTTGTTTTCGACGTTGTGAGCCTCAAGTGCTTTTTGTTACAAAATCTTAACCGGGTATCTAGTTTGAGAAGACTGAAATGGGCGAATCAACCTGTGTTATGAGGTCATTTACTCATCCATCTAGTGCTTATGGAGAAACAAAAGAGGTTTGTTTCATAAAAACTTCCATTTTTAATTTCAATCCATGTTTTTTGTTTATCTTCATCTGTTTGGGTTTAATGGTTACCGAGAAGTATAGAGAGATTTTGGTTTAAAATGGGGAAATCATTGTTCTTGATTATTTGATTATGAGAAACCCTTAGTTTCTCCAAATCAGTTTATGTTGTTGGTCCCTTGTAAGGTTGCAAGTATAGTTCCAAGGGGGGGGGTTAGGAACTATTTAAACTTTTTTGCAATTAGGGCCGACTTCTTTTTCTAAGGAAAAAGGTTTTAACAGCGGCACTGAGTAAACAGCAAGATACTGGCTTAGTCAACTGGTGACTAGGTCAGTTTCTTAGCTTGAGTCAGGAGATAGCACTTAGAGTCTATTCCTGAGCTCAGATGTTCAACGCGCACTACTCTACTTGACCTCTTTACTTGGTCAGTTTTTGGTTATTTTAAGCAAACAATATATATATAAGGAGTTAAAGGTAAGAAATACTTCACTCAGCAGATTTATCCAGGTTCGGCTTCTTCTAAACCTACGTCCTGTCCCCGGAACACGTCCCGAGATTTCGAATCCTCTACTGAGCTCTTTAAAGGTAGAGCCTCAAACCTTTTACAATCTTAGCAACTGAGTATGACAAGAGTACCTTCCTCTATACCTCTACTCAATCCTAATCTCTCGCTGAGTACTAAAACCGAGTACTCAGCCTCTCCTTTCTATCTCTAGAAATGATAAGTGTTTTGTCCTATACAAAGATTTGCTAAGACACTTTAGACGATTGAAACAATCACTCTAGACTTTTACACAGATATAAGAATTGTAGTGTAAGATTTTGCTTTGCTTCTTGCTTGCAGAACTTGTGTAGAAATTTGGTCAGCGTAATGGCTTTCTCAAGTTCTTGTGTTGAGTGAAGCATCTGATGGCACTATTTATAGAGACGTCTGGGCATCGGTCATTTCGAATTTCGAAATAACCGTTGGAGGGAAACGGCTACATGTCGTTGTCATCCTGACTTGCTCAGAGCTCTCGGCCAATCAGATTTGTGTATCTTCTGTCCTCGGTCAGCTCAGCAGACTGTCTCTCCTTTTATGGTAAAGTCAACTAGACAGCATACTGTGTCGTCTGAACTTTACCCAAAGTAGAAATACTTTGTCTGGAAGTTTTCAATTGCCAGCTGCTGTCTTGTATGCTTTGTCGAGACTACTCAACAACTTCATCTTGAAGTTGTTCCCGAAGGTCTTCTAGATCCTTCTCATTGCTGAGTTGCATTTTGTCCAAAGCGACAACGTTTTAATAAACGCGGGCCGAGTTGTACTGAGTTGTTTGACTTGGGCCTTATCTTCCGTATTGGGCTTGGGCCTTTTAATTCTTGTGTCTTATAAACAATTTTAACTCAACATTGAACAAACACATTAGTAGAATAAATCAAAGCATTTAAACTTAGTGTGTTTAGAATATGTATTTCAATTATACTTAAACAATTTTGTCAAATCAAAATTATGTGGAAAGGTGTTTCAACAAACTCCCCCATTTTGATGTTGGCAAAACTATTCAGCAAGGAACTCAGTATGAGCTCCCCCATGATAGTTGACCTAGTATAATTTAGCAAACTCCCCCGTAAGGGTTGAGCTACTGACTTAGTTTTACTCTAAACATTTAAAGGTTTAATTGAGTAAGTCTAAGGTCAGTTTTTAGATATAGGTCAGCTTATTAAACATATTCTATTTACTCAGTATAAAGCGGAAAGTTTAATCATATAGAGTGCGCTGAGTAATTTGTTGTTCAATGGATTCTTAACAAACAATGTTTTATAAGCACATAGGACAATGTCAAACATGTTATCAGCATTTGATTCAGTCAATAAGATTTATAAGTACAAAACATAGCTGATTTAATTGAAGATACGTAATGACTCAGTACACAGTAACATGTATTAACATATATCATAACTCAGGAATAGGAATAAAAGATGCAGATATGATATATTGGTGGAAGTCAGTGTTTACACAACAAAACTTATAGATAAGGCATATAGATTACATCTGACTTAGTCTATACTGAGCTAGCCTATCTATTTCTTTTTCTTATGTTGTGACTGACTTCGCTCATGCTGAGCTCTAGCTGCATGTTCTTTCTCCCCCATTTTGTCAGCATCAGGAGGAGGAAGTCTGAAGGCATCAGTTAAGGCAGCTCGAGTCAGTTCTTGGGACAGCTCCTTAAGTTTCTCAGTGCTTTCATTGACGCCGTCAAAAATTGCAACTCCATCAGTTGATACCTCTTCGGGTATGTTCAGGTCAGCAGCACTGAGCATGTTTACGCTAAACGCTTGAGCTTTGCCTTGCCAGATAAGAGCTTCAGTAAGGCCAGCAAAGATTTGGTGAAAGGTCTTTAAGAGAGCTGTGTCGTAATACTGACGTTGAATATTGTTATGACGAATGTGGTTGAATGTTTGTTGTATGATAGACTGCATCTCGTTCTGTTTCAGTGCGTCAGTATCCATTTCTTGCTTATTCAGATTAAGCAAGCGAATAGCCTCACCTATTTGCTCTATTGAGCACTGATTGTAAGAAACCATTTGCTCATTTGTCTTAAGTTGCTCGGTGTGAAGCTGAGCAAAAAGCATCTTTACTTCAGATGAGGTGGCATAGTCGGTGTTCACAGCTGACAATCTCTGAACTTGTTGTTGTAAAGAGTTCAAGTGTTGCACGGTGGTCAGCTGTATCTCAGCCAGCTTGGCTATTGAATCCTGCTTAGCTTGCTGTGCTTGAAAGGATATGATGACATTCAGCAAGTCCTTGAGTCCCTTAACTTCGTTGAGAAGCTGAGTGATCTGGGAGAGCTGAGTGGTCTCAATAGATGAAGACCCAGCAGCAGCAGGAGTGGAATGTTGAAGGTCTCAGATCAACGCTTGAACTGAGTCAATGAGCTTTTGGCCAGACTCAGTGGCATTCACATAGCTTTGAGAGCCTTCAGGGACATCAGTGTGACCGGAAGGAAGAGGAGTGAAAGGAGTGACCTGATCAGTGACTGGAATAGCATTCTCAATCTGCACTTGAGCTTTAGGGATAGTTGATTGATCGGCAGAGAGTTGAGTTGGAGAAGTGATAATCCGAATACTGTCTGTGCTGATGGCAGAAGTGTGTGGAGTCAGCACCATGCTTGAAGAAGTAGCATGAACAGTAAGCGGCTCAACCTGACTGGTTGAGGTGGCAGAAGCATTTGGTTCGGTATGTTCCTGTTGAGAAGAAACAGAGGCTTGCTTTTCTAATGGCGCCGATGTAGTGGAGGTTGCTTGGCGTTTGAAAAATTTCAGCTTTACTGAGGAGGGGTCCTTAGTTGTCTTTGAAATGGTAAAGTCAGGAAGAGTTGGTGGTGGCACAAAATCTTCACTGACAAACTTCTCACTGGCCTTAACCAACTTTCTCCTTCTACGGGGTGAAGTTACAGTCTGAGTAGGATCTCCTGAGTGAGAAGGAGAAGATTCGTGTTGCTCATCAGCAGGTTGGTCAGTTTGTACTTGGACTTGATCGGCATTTTGTTGGTCAAGTACTTGCTCATCTTCAGCATCCAACCCAGTATTAGCCTGCTCAGTTCCATGCTCACTGGCTGTCTCCTCAGAGTCCTCAGCGTCATCCTGACCGCTGGATTCCTTGTAGGTTCATCGGAGCTGGACTTTTGGTGGCCGGCACCGGAGATATTGTAGGAAACCTTAGTCATTGTTGAGGATGGGAAAGCTTAGAGGGATTTTTTAGAGAGAAAGAAATTCTTTGCTTGATAGTTCGATAAGCGTAAAGAATAAAAATGGGGAATTACCCATTATTTATAGAGGTGATGTGTGGTGAGGATTTAATCGAATCCATGTGTCAGTTTTGCCTCGGGATTTTGAACCGACAAAGATCCTGGCATTTATGACACATACGGCGTGTACGTCATCCTAGGGCTATACGCGTGCTATTGCATTTATTCTAACGGATATAACACTCAGCGTTTAGAATACTAATCGTTTGATATTCTGAGTGGTCAGTATTGCATAGAGGGATGATTTCTAAGTTTAAGTTTAAACTAACTTACTCAGTGTGCAAGTTTACTCAGTATTTGATGTTCAGTCAGTTTCGATGAGTTACTCAGCAAACAATCAATCATTCAGCATAATAATTCACTCAGCATGCATATTCATTTAGTACAGGAATTTACTGAAGAGGATTAAACATACCAATTGCTTCTCTCAGTATGCTGAACTGCTCACGGGCCAGTGGCTTCGTGAAGATATCCACAAGCTGTTCGTCCGTTGGGACAAAGGTCATCTTGATCTTGTTGGGGTTTAGTGTCCTATAGTCAATTGTTGCAGGATACAAACTTAATATAAATGAATTGTTCTTTATATCATTTGTTTTAATGAGATATATGTTTTATAACTATATAAAGGCAATCCCTTTTAAGCACTAAATAAAGTCTAATAAAAGGAAATCCGTAAGTTTGTTTAAAGTGATTATAAAGTGTTCATACAAGCATGAAGTGAGACAAAACTTTATAATAAACTAATAAACTTAAAACCACCCCAAGTCAAGTGATATATTTAGGATTGATATATCACAGTTGAGACTTGTATGTAACAATGTCTTCTGTCCGACAGAAAGCTGATCTCACAAGCTTCACATATATAGATATCTGGACAGTTACATAGATCCGGTGAAACGTTGTTCATTAGGATTGGGGATCCGACTTGAGATAACAGGATGGGTAGATTCATCCTTGTCAACTGTTCATCTCATTGGTATTAATAGGTATAACTAATCCTCAGACTCAAAGGAATGTTAATTGGTCATCCTGAATTACTAAATGTGAGACTTTGATCCTGTGGTCCCACGATCCTTAACAGAGATGACTCTGGGGTGTGAACTGCAAAGGTTGGGTGTCACAGGAAGTAATTTCAGGGTAGTTATACATTGGATTGAGCATTTATCACTCCCGATTAATGGGAGATACATTCAAGGATCGCTTGTGGAAGACTCGACTCTAAACCCTTGCAAGGTAATAGCTTAAGAGTAGAAATTCGGATTTCACTTAACCTATCTTTTTGAGTTGACTCGGCCAATAACAAGTAAAACGAACGTCTCGCTATATGTGACTTGACATTACCCATAGTCATAAGATTCAGTTCAAGGATGTAGTTAATAAAGGATCGTATTATACCGTAACTAATACGGAAGGGTTAACGACAGAATCAACCTGTATTCTTAACGGACTCTGGGGGAATGATTACGGACTTGCCAATAACATACTCTGTACATCATTCCGTTATGCAAGGGATTAAATATAATTCTTGAAGAAATTAATTTAATAGGTTGCATACGGCCAGAAGTAGTAAGGACCTAATGGATCACACATAAGACTTGGAACCAAAAGAGAGATGGATATGATTAATAGATGGAAGCCCAATTAAGCCCAGTAAGGCCCAAATACTAGGAGGGGGCCGAAATTTATATATGTTAGTAAGGAATTAATTTTATTCCATTAGTCCTAATTAGATTAGGATTATGAATTAAATTAATTAAGAGATAATTTAATTAGGAGTTTTAATTAGATTAATATTCTCCTATTATTATCCAATTAGGTTATTTATTATTATCCTAATTATATTAGATATATAGTGAGATAATAATTAGGAATCCTTTTCCGAATTGGATTCTTATTAAGTAACCTATTCCTATCTAACTAGGGTTTAGATACAAGCTAATATATATACCCCTCCCTATAGTGAATTTCGACTAAGCCTATATCCCTCCCCTTAAGTGATTTTCGAAATTGCTTAATTAAGAGAGAGAGAAAAGAATTCTATTCCCAAGTTCGTGAACAAGAATTCATACGGCATTCCATCGATTGATTAATCTTATTCATCCCTCTTTCTCTTTGATCTTGTGTTGGTTTATTAGAGGCAATCTATTTTGGTTGCATCTCATAAGGGTTGATTCTAACTTAATCTCACCGTGTTCACGAAAGAAGGAAAAACAATCAAAAGGGAGAAATTCGTTTTTCTTCGCCTACATCAGGTCAGTTCACTATTTCGAGGATTCCCGGAGATTGAACCGTCGGATCATCGCGATTTTTGGACAGTAGCTTCTAGACATATTCTTCCACGTTTCCACCGAAGGGATTGTCGTTCGGAGGTCTGGAAGGTCTGTTTCAGATAGGGGAAGATTGGTAAACAGTTTACATCTCCTTTGAAGTTGTGGGCACTTCGTTTGCAACGGTAGGTTGATCATCGAAAGGTATTTCTTCTTATCCCTCTTTATATGAAATAACGATTAACGGATCCTATGGTTAAAAGGAAGTAGGCTAAAATTTTTATATTTCCGCTGCTATACCTTAGCCTTAATTTCCCTCAGTGGTATCAGAGCCATCGTTAAATCCGTTATTTCATATATGAAAATATAGAAGTTTTCAATAGGATTGAATAAATATTTATGGTTAGGATTAATTGACAAATAGTATTGATTAATTAATTCTAAAGATAAATAAAGTTTTGATTAATTGTTAATTAAAACTGATTATGCTTATGTTCCTAATTATTTCGGTTGATAATCATTATAACAAAATCTATTAGTTTTATAGTTAGGTTGATAAAATTAGTTTTATTAATTCTAAATGATAAAACGGAAATCTATTGTAGATTATCCTATTTCTGAAAACCGTTTTAAAATTGTTTTAGAATGTTTTCAGAAATTAATAGTTTTCTGTTTTGATTATCGAATGAATAATTCGTTTAAATGTTTGTTTTTATCAATATGTAAATCAAAGTGTTAAATGAATTAAAATCAAAATAAATGGGACGAGCATAATCAACGTTTTATATGGTTATATTAATCTAATGATTAATATAAAGATACAAAACGATAAGAAGTAAAATTGGATGAAAGTTAATTTGACGAGTTAATGTGATTAACCTAAATATTACATAAGTCGGTTATGTAATCAACCAATTAAATTTATTTAATTGAGTCTATGCATGTTTGGAGTTATGGACATATTTGGACCCTCTTTTAGTCTTTTGGTATTTTTGAAATAGGGCATGCGCGTCCTGCCTTTCTACTATCTATTGCAATTTCTCCTCTCATCTGATTCCCTTCAATTCAATTGAAGTTTTCTTATAGTAGTATAGAAATTAATATGTAATTTCAAGGCGCCATGGAGAAGATGGAGGACCTAAAGAGAAATATGTAATAGTTAGTATTTCCTTAGGTTTGGCCTTTTTATTCCGTCTCTGGCTCGACGAAATAATTTAGATGATATGTCCATAACGCCAATGTATGTGAATGTATGTATGTCTGATGTATGCTAAAGCAAATCAAGACTAAGTTAGATTATGAGACTTAAATAAAATCCCTCATTAAAAAGTTAAGTAAATAAATAAGTTATTAAAATCGGTTGCCCCTCCCTAATATTATAATTCAGCCGGCAGTACTGGGGGCCTTTGGGTTGTTGAGTAAACTCAAGCTCGGGGTCTTATGGTAACACCTGAATTATCGAAAAATTATTTTTCATGAATATGGGGTAATACTTAAATTAGATTATGATAATTGGATGAGTAAACTCATGTTGTCATAAACTAATGGGCAAAACGGTTGGGATTAATATGAATAGCATATTAGTTACTAATGTGGTTAGTAACCCAATAACCTAGGAATCACATTAGAGATGTGATTGATTATATGAATCTACCTAATGAATGAGACTAGCTTGTTGAGTAAACTCAAGACGAAATCTCAGGAGTTAGGATCCTAGCTCACTAAAGGATTTGTGAAATTCTTCGAATTAATATGGAGGGTTATGAATTTGGCAAAATAGTGGGAGCAATCTGAAATAAATTAAAAGGCCTATAATTTTAGATTGTTATACTTTAAAGCAAATGAATAACATAAGTCTACTCTTTCTCACTCTCAAGTTTAATTAAACACTCTTAAAATCATGACTAACACCAATCTACAAAATATACTTACCGATAACAAGTTGAATAGTTCAAACTTCACCGACTGGTTTCGTAACCTCAAAATCGTTTTGAAGTTCGATAAAAATAGGGTATGTATTTGATACATCGATACCCCCTATCCCTGAGGATGATGCTCCCAATCGATGCTTATCAAAAGCACAAGGCTGATGACGATCATGCCGGATGCATCATACTTGCATCGATGACATCGGAATTACAAAGGCAACTATGCCTATTCCATCATCATGCACCTAAAGGAATTGTTTGGGAAACAGACCAGGTGCGAACGCTACGAGATATCCAAGATGCTATATCGTAGTAGGATGCAAGAGGGCACATCTGTCATGACACATTGTGTCAAGATGATTGGCTACATTACCAAACTTTCTAGTATTGGATTTGCGATGGATAACGAATTGAGCATAGACTTAATTCTTCAATCCCTCTCAGAAAGTTATTCACAGTTCATTATGAACTATCAGATGAATGACTTGCAAACCTCTTTTGAAGAGCTTGCAAATATGCTCAAGTCAGTTGAGCCCAATATAAAGAAAGGTAAGAAAGCCGTACCCAACAAAACTAAGGGAAAGGAAGTGAAGAAGCCCAAAGGAGAGTGCCACTTCTGTGGTGAAGAAAGGCATTGGAAAAGAAACTATTTGGTGTACCTAGCTACCCTCAAGAAGGGAAAAAGCCGGTACTCCAACATCTGGTATGTTCTATATTTCGATAAAGAACAAACATTGCGATTTTTATAGAGATGGGATTTTCTATTTTTCAGGAATATCACAAAATGGGATTTATGTGTTAGATTTCTGTTTTCGCAATTGATACCAAAAGACATAAGCTAGATAATTCAACTTGCTTGTGGGATTGTCATATAAACAAGAGACGCATACTAAAAGCTACATTCAGATGGGCTTATAGATCCAATCGATTCTGAATCATTGGAAACATGCGAATCATGTTTAAAAGGTAAGATGACAAAGACACCCTTTAGCAATAAAGGTGAGCGTGTATCAGACACTCTAGGACTCATTCATTTAGATGTATGTGGTCCTATGTCAGTCCAAGCAAGAGGAGGATTCAGATACTTCATTAGCTTCATAGATGATCATACTCGCTATGGTTATATCTACTTGATGAGGCACAAATCAGAAGCCTTTGACAAGTTCAAATGCTTCAAGAATGAAGTGGAAAATCAATTAGGAAAGAAAATAAAAACACTTCGATCTGATCGAGGTGGCGAATATCTTTCTGATGATTTTCTGAATTATCTAACTGAATGTGGGATATGCTCACAATGGACACCTCCCTATACACCACAACACAATGGTGTATCCGATAGGAGAAACCGTACCCTATTAGATATGGTACGATCCATGATGAGCATGGCCTTACTTCCAAAGACGTTCTGGGGCTATGCCTTAGAAACTGCCCTCTTCACCTTGAACCGAGTACCAACCAAATCCGCTGTTTCCACACCATATGAATTGTTCGTTGGTAAGAAATCTGTGTTCTCGTTCATGAGAGTATGGGGTTGTTCAGCATATGTCAAACGCGTTGCGTCCGAAAAATTAGATTCTAAATCTGATAAATGTTTCTTCATTGGATATCCCAGGGAAACCATAGGGTATTACTTCTATCATCCAGATGATCAGAAAGTAATAGTATCCAAACACGCAACCTTCTTAGAGAAAGAGTTTCTCGAAGAAACACAAAAGGGAAGCGTGATTGAACTCAACAAAGTTCAAGAGGAAGAAACAACGACTGAAACAACAGAAGCGGTTGAGGTACCCAAAGAAGTCCCATTAGATGAGACTCCAATGGCACATATTCGTAGATCACGAAGAGTTCGTGAACTCCCAGTTAGATATGGTTTTCTAGTGGGAGATGATGACGAGGTTCCCGTGTTAGACGACGAACCCGAAAACTACGAAGAGGCTCTTACTAGTCCAGATTCTAAAGCATGGCTTGAAGCCATAGATTCTGAAATGGATTCCATGTATACTAACCAAGTTTGGACTTTGGTTGATCCACCCGAAGGGATAAAACCCATAGGGTGCAGATGGATCTTCAAAAAGAAGACTGACATGGATGGAAAGGTTAGCACCTACAAGGCTAGGTTGGTAGCGAAAGGATATCGTCAAAAACAAGGTGTTGATTATGATGAAACCTTCTCTCCCGTTGCTATGTCCAAATCAATCAGAATCATGCTTGCAATTGCCGCTCACTTTGATTATGAGATTTGGCAAATGGATGTGAAAACAGCTTTCCTAAACGGAAACCTGCTTGAGGATGTATACATGATGCAACCTGAAGGTTTCATATCAAAGGATGCAAATAAATTTTGCAAACTTCAGAGATCCATTTATGGACTCAAGCAAGCATCTAGAAGCTGGAACAAGCGTTTTGACGAAACCATAAAACAATTTGGTTTCGAACAAAATTGCGAAGAAGCTTGCATTTACAAGAAAGCAAGTGGGAGCTCTATAGCATTTCTCATACTATATGTGGACGATATACTGTTAATGGGAAATGACATTGCTCTTTTACAGTCAGTGAAAATATGGTTATCCAGTAACTTCTCAATGAAAGACCTCGGTGAAGTAGCCTATATACTTGGTATAAAGATCTACAGGGATAGATCACGTAGACTGCTTGGTCTTTCACAGGCTACATACATTGAAAAGGTGCTAAATCGGTTTAGCATGCTTGAATCGAAACGAGGTAACTTACCCATGGTACATGGAGTAAAGTTAAACAATCATCAATGTCCTAAAACTGATGATGACAAACGACGCATGGCTGTAGTCCCGTACGCCAGCGTGATCGGTTCGATTATGTATGCTATGATATGCACTAGACCCGATGTAGCGTTCGTGTTATCTGTAATGAGTCGTTACCAAGGGAATCCGGGAGACGAGGACTGGATTGCCGTCAAGAACATTCTTAAGTACTTGAGAAGAACTAAAGATATGTTTCTAGTGTACGGAGAAGGAGATCTGAAAATACAAGGATTTTCAGACGCTAGTCATCTCACAGATGAGAATGATTTTAAATCCCAATCAGGATACTTGTTTATCCTAAATGGGGGCGCGGTCAGTTGGAAAAGTTCCAAGCAGGGAAGCGTAGCTTTCTCTACGATCGAGTCAGAGTACATCGCTGCTGCGGAAGCAGCAAAGGAAGCGGTTTGGATTAGAAAGTTCATTACAGAACTAGGTGTGGTGCCTAACATTGTCAATCCCATTACTCTGTACTGCGATAACAATGGAGCCATTGCGCAAGCAAAGGAACCACGGTCTCATAATGCATCCAAGCACTACCTAAAGCGATACCACATCATTAGAGAGATTGTGGCTAGAGGAGATGTGAGAATAGAAAGAGTACCTACAGAGGACAACGTTGCAGATCCGTTGACAAAGCCTTTAACCCAGAAAGTACATGATCGTCATTTAACTTCTACTGGGATAAGTTTTAGAAACAATTGGCTTTAGTCCAAGTGGGAGTATGTTGGGGTTTAGTGTCCTATAGTCAATTGTTGCAGGATACAAACTTAATATAAATGAATTGTCCTTTATATCATTTGTTTTAATGAGATATATGTTTTATAACTATATAAAGGCAATCCCTTTTAAGAACTAAATAAAGTGTAATAAAAGGAAATCCGTAAGTTTGTTTAAAGTGATTATAAAGTGTTCATACAAGCATGAAGTGAGACAAAACTTTATAATAAACTAATAAACTTAAAACCACCTCAAGTCAAGTGATATATTTAGGATTGATATATCACAGTTGAGACTTGTATGTAACAATGTCTTCTGTCCGACAGAAAGCTGATCTCACAAGCTTCACATATATAGATATCTGGACAGTTACATAGATCCGGTGAAACGTTGTTCATTAGGATTGGGGATCCGACTTGAGATAACAGGATGGGTAGATTCATCCTTGTCAACTGTTCATCTCATTGGTATTAATAGGTATAACTAATCCTCAGACTCAAAGGAATGTTAATTGGTCATCCTGAATTACTAAATGTGAGACTTTGATCCTGTGGTCCCACGATCCTTAACAGAGATGACTCTGGGGTGTGAACTGCAAAGGTTGGGTGTCACAGGAAGTAATTTCAGGGTAGTTATACATTGGATTGAGCATTTATCACTCCCGATTAATGGGAGATACATTCAAGGATCGCTTGTGGAAGACTCGACTCTAAACCCTTGCAAGGTGATAGCTTAAGAGTAGAAATTCGGATTTCACTTAACCTATCTTTTTGAGTTGACTCGGCCAATAACAAGTAAAACGAACGTCTCGCTATATGTGACTTGACATTACCCATAGTCATAAGATTCAGTTCAAGGATGTAGTTGATAAAGGATCGTATTATACCGTAACTAATACGGAAGGGTTAACGACAGAATCAACCTGTCTTCTTACCGGACTCTGGGGGAATGATTACGGACTTGCCAATAACATACTCTGTACATCATTCCGTTATGCAAGGGATTAAATATAATTCTTGAAGAAATTAACTTAATAGGTTGCATACGGCCAGAAGTAGTAAGCACCTAATGGATCACACATAAGACTTGGAACCAAAAGAGAGATGGATATGATTAATAGATGGAAGCCCAATTAAGCCCAGTAAGGCCCAAATACTAGGAGGGGGCCGAAATTTATATATGTTAGTAAGGAATTAATTTTATTCCATTAGTCCTAATTAGATTAGGATTATGAATTAAATTAATTAAGAGATAATTTAATTAGGAGTTTTAATTAGATTAATATTCTCCTATTATTATCCAATTAGGTTATTTATTATTATCCTAATTATATTAGATATATAGTGAGATAATAATTAGGAATCCTTTTCCGAATTGGATTCTTATTAAGTAACCTATTTCTATCTAACTAGGGTTTAGATACAAGCTAATATATATACCCCTCCCTATAGTGAATTTCGACTAAGCCTATATCCCTCCCCTTAAGTGATTTTCGAAATTGCTTAATTAAGAGAGAGAGAAAAGAATTCTATTCCCAAGTTCGTGAACAAGAATTCATACGGCATTCCATCGATTGATTAATCTTATTCATCCCTCTTTCTCTTTGATCTTGTGTTGGTTTATTAGAGGCAATCTATTTTGGTTGCATCTCATAAGGGTTGATTCTAACTTAATCTCACCGTGTTCACGAAAGAAGGAAAAACAATCAAAAGGGAGAAATTCGTTTTTCTTCGCCTACATCAGGTCAGTTCACTATTTCGAGGATTCCCGGAGATTGAACCGTCGGATCGTCGCGATTTTTGGACAGTAGCTTCTAGACATATTCTTCCACGTTTCCACCGAAGGGATTGTCGTTCGGAGGTCTGGAAGGTCTGTTTCGGATAGGGGCAGATTGGTAAACAGTTTACATCTCCTTTGAAGTTGTGGGCACTTCGTTTGCAACGGTAGATTGATCATCGAAAGGTATTTCTTCTTATCCCTCTTTATATGAAATAACGATTAACGGATCCTATGGTTAAAAGGAAGTAGGCTAAATTTTTTATATTTCCGCTGCTATACCTTAGCCTTAATTTCCTTCAGATCTCACCTTTGAGTACATGGTCACTAATGAAGTGATGTCTGATGCTGACATGCTTCATTCTGCTGTGTTGAATTGGGTTCTTGGAAAGATCAATTGCACTTTTGTTGTCACACTTGACTTCAATTGTCTTCGTTTGAACACCATAGTCTTCAAGCTGTTGCTTAATCCATAGGACTTAAGCAACACAATGACCAGCAACAATGTACTCAGCTTCAGTGGTAGACAAGGCTACTGACGCCTGCTTTTTGCTGAACCAGGATACAAGACAGCTTCCTAAGAAGTGACATCCTCCAGAGGTGCTTTTACGTTCCAGCTTATCCCGTCCATAATCAGCGTCAGTGTATCCGATGAGTGTAAAATCATGAGTATTTGGATACCATAGACCTGCGTTCACATTCTCGTCAGCGCAGAGGACAGTGTCAGTGCCCATAGGAGTGGATATTGGCTTGCAATTTTCCAAGTCATATTTCTTTAATATCTCCTTGGCATATTTGGCTTGACTGATGAAGATGCCATTCTTTCCTTGTTTAATTTGAAGATCGAGGAAGAAGTTGAGTTCTCCCATCATGGACATTTCAAACTCAGTCTGCATTTGTTTGCTAAGCTCCTTGCACATAGATTCGTTAGTTGCACCAAATATTATATCATCAACATAAATTTCGGCCAGCAGGGTATCTTTACCCTTTCTCTTAATGAATAAGGTTGTATCAGCTTTGCCCCTGACGTAATTTCTAGTCAGCAGGAAACTGGTCAGCCTCTCATACCAAGCACGTGGTGCTTGCTTGAGGCCGTACAGAGCCTTTTTGTGTGTTGTAAACATGGTTTGGGAACTTAGGGTCCTCAAAACCTGGAGGTTGATTTACATAAACCTCCTCGTTTATAACTCCATTAAGAAATGCACTTTTGACATCCATTTGGAATAATTTAAAGTTCATGTAAGATGCATATGCACATAGAATTCTAACTGCCTCTAGCCTTGCCACTGGGGCAAAGGTCTCACCGTAGTCAATACCTTCTTGCTGACTGTAGCCCTGAGCTACAAGCCTTGCTTTGTTCCTGACTACATTCCCTTGTTCATCCATCTTGTTTCTGAAGACCCATCTTGTTCCAATGGTCTTTTGACTCTTTGGATGAGGCACTAGCTCCCATACATCGTTTCTTCTGAATTGATCGAGCTCCTCTTGCATTGCGTTCATCCAGAATTCATCGTACTCAGCTTCAGCAAAAATCTTCGGTTCTTGAACTGAGACGAAAGCAACATTGCTGAGGTACTTCCTAAGTTGATTCCTTTTCATCAGGGTATTCCCAGCAGAATCAAGGATCACACTCTTTGAGTGCCCTCTTGGGATCCTTATCTCTTTAGGTAGATTCATGTCTTGTGCTGTCTGTGTTTCAACAATCTCTACAGAAGTAGATGGGTCAGTAAAAGTAATCTTAGATCCACTCTTACTCTTGGTCAGCCTTTTCGTGAATGACTCAGTAGCTGGGTCTTGGTCAGCGGTGGTTACTGAGTGTGGATCATCTTCGGTCAGCGGCTGGTATCTACCTGCAGGGTCAGTTTCATCGAACTCTATATGTACTGACTCTTCTAAAACTTGAGTTCGCTTATTAAAAACTCTGTATGCTTTGCTGTTTGTTGAGTAGCCCAAAAAGATAGCCTTATCAGCTTTTGAATCAAACTTTGCTAAGCTATCTTTGGTATTTAAAATAAAACATCTACAGCCAAAGGCACGAAAGTATCCAATATTGGGCTTTCGTCCTTTCCAAAGTTCATAGGGGGTTTTCTTTAATATAGGTCTAACTAGAGCCCTATTTAGAATATAGCATGCTGTGTTAACAGCCTCTCCCTAAAAATACTTTGGAAGCCTATGCTCATCCATCATTGTCCTGGCTATTTCAACCAGAGTTCTGTTCTTCCTTTCTACAACCCCATTTTGCCGAGGTGTTCTAGGAGCAGAAAAATTGTGGTCAATGCCGCTGGCTTCACAGAATTCAACAAACTTTTGGTTTTTGAATTCTCCACCATTATCACTACGGATGTGAGCTAATTTTAGGTCTTTTTCATTTTCAATTTTTCTAACCAAATTTGAAAATGTCTCAAAGGTTTCATCCTTGCTGGTCAGCAAGATGACCCACGTGTACCGAGAGAAGTCATCTACAATGACCAAGGAAAATCTTCTTCCACCCAGACTCAGCGGCTGGACTGGACTGAAGAGATCCAAGTGTAGTAACTCTAACAGATGCTTAGTTGAGACAATGTTTTTGCTATGAAAAGATTGTTTGGTTTGTTTTCCAGCTTGGCAAGCGTGGCATAATTGATCTTTTTCAAATTTAAGTTCGGGCAGTCCCTCAACCAATTGCTTTCTTGCTAATTTGGCCAGGAGGTTCATGCTTACATGACCAAGTCTCCTGTGCCATAGCCAGGAATTCTCTTCCTTTGATACTAAGCACACAGTTTTTGAAAACTTTTTCTCTAAGTCTAGCATAAAGACATTATCTATTCGAGGGGCAGTTAATATTAACTCATTTGTTTTACCCTCATATATTTTACATCTAGTAGCATCAAATATAACTTTTCTCCCATTGTCACATAGCTGAGCTACGCTGAGTAAGTTATATTTGAGTCCGCTGACTAGGGAGACAGATTCAATAGTAGGATTACCTCCAATGGTTCCTGACCCTACTATCTTACCCTTCTTGTTGTCTCCAAAACTTACGCTCCCTCCTCGTTTACGCTCAAACGTGATGAACTGAGTTTCATCACCCGTCATATGCCTTGAGCATGCGCTGTTAATATACCACATCTTTGACTTCTCGGCACATCTCAGGCTTACCTGCATTGTAACTAGTTACTTTTAGGTACCCAATTCTTTTTGGGTCCTTGCTTGTTAGGTGCAACAGGTAAAGCATCATATTTTATTTTATGGCGACATACATGGACAGTATGGCCATTCTTTCCACAGAAGTCACAGCTGACCTTCTGTTTAGGATATTTCGCTGACTTGTCAGCACCCCAGTGCTGAGCGTGCCAGCACACCTTAGTGGTGTGTCCTTTCTTCCCATAAAAGTCACACTGGACTTTTCGCTGGGGATTCCATCTCTGCTGAGTACCTTGGTACTGAGTTCTCAGAGGAATGTTTCTTTTATTTGGAACCTTTAATTGGTTCTGGATAGTTGTGACTTCCTTTCTCAGTTTCTTTGAAACTGATTGGACTTCAGAGACAGACTCATGTATGATTTTCATGTTATCATGCAATGTTGAGTTGTCCTGAAGAAGGTATCTGAGGTCACTCAGCTTGACCTCTTCAACCTCATCACAGCGCCTGCTGAGTGCTCTGATTTTCTTATTACACTTTTTGATAAGTGTATAGAGATCACTCAGGGCATTACCCATTTCGTTTCTGAGCAGAGAAAGTGATATTACCTCATTTGATTGCTCCTCATCGTCAGTTTCAACGGAGGGGTCAGCATGATCAGAGACGCATGGCTCAGCAAGTTCGTCAGCCATGAAGCATATCTTTACTGACTCGGTGGCCTCAGCTTCTGTTGATGAGGACTCATCACTGTCGCTCCATGTAGCCACCATTGCCTTTTTGCCGCTCTTCTTATCTTTCCTCAGTGTGGGGCAGCTTGACTTAATATGGCCAGTTTGATGGCACTCAAAGCATGTAATGGGCTTTGAGCTATCCTTTTTGTATTTGCTGTCCCTTGAGTCAGCTTTATACTTATCAAACTTTCTGTAAGGCTTTTTAGAGTATTTATCATTTTTCCTGAATAGCCTTTTCATCTTCCTTGTGAACATAGCCATCTCCTCATCATCAGTTGAGCTCCCGTCAGTGGAGTCAGCTTTCATGACAAGGGATTTCTGCTTCTTGTCTTCAGATTTTTCCTTCACCTCAAAGTTTTTCATGGATATCTCATGGGTCAGCAACGAACCGATGAGTTCGTCATATTTGTAGGTGGTTAAATCCTGAGCTTCCTCAACCGCTGTCTTCTTTGCTTGCCAGTCTTTAGGAAGACTCCTGAGTATCTTTTTGACTTGTTCTTCCTCAGTGAAGATTTTCCCAAGTCTCTTGAGCTCATTAATGATGTTGGTGAACCTTGCATTCATATCTGAAATGCCCTCATCATTGTTCATCTCGAACAGCCCGTGCAGTCTCATCTGCTGATTCACCTTGGACTCCTTTACTTTATTGGTTCCCTTGTAGGTGACTTCCAGCTTTTTCCAGATCTCTTGTGCCGACTCACAACCTGAGATTTTATTGTATTCTGTAGCATCGAGCGCACAGTGAAGCATATTGATAGCCGAAGCGTGATTTTGAAGCTTCTTAAGATCATCCTCTGTCCATTTGGCCTCAGCTTTTACAACTGTTTGGCCAGCCACAACTTCGACAGGTACAAATGGGCCTTGGACTATAGATAGCCAGACACTCATATTTGTAGCCTGAATGAAATTTTTCATCCTATTCTTCCAGAAGGTATAGTTTGACCCGAAGAATAGGGGAGGCCTAGTAATGGACAGCCCCTCAGGCAGTATTTGAGTTGTTTGGTTTCCAGGGAGAAACCGAGTGCTATTCTCGCCCATGGTAGGGATCAGCTCAAGGTTGTTAGACCTTTTATAGTGAGCTTTTAAGCTCTGATGCCACTTGTTGGTCCCTTGTAAGGTTGCAAGTATAGTTCCAAGGGGGGGGGGGTTAGGAACTATTTAAACGTTTTTGCAATTAGGGCAGACTTCTTTTTCTAAGGAAAAAAGTTTTAACAGCGGCGCTGAGTAAACAACAAGATACTGGCTTAGTCAACTGGTGACTAGGTCAGTTTCTTAGCTTGAGTCAGGAGATAGCACTTAGAGTCTATTCCTGAGCTCAGATGTTCAACGCGCACAACTCTACTTGACCTCTTTACTTGGTCAGTTTTTGGTTATTTTAAGCAAGCAATATATATATAAGGAGTTAAAGGTAAGAAATACTTCACTCAGCAGATTTATCCAGGTTCGGCTTCTTCTAAACCTACGTCCTGTCCCCGGAACACGTCCCAAGATTTTGAATCCTCTACTGAGCTCTTTAAAGGTAGAGCCTCAAACCTTTTACAATCTTAGCAACTGAGTATGACAAGAGTACCTTCCTCTATACGCCTACTCAATCCTAATCTCTCGCTGAGTACTAAAACCGAGTACTCAGCCTCTCCTTTCTATCTCTAGAAATGATAAGTGTTTTGTCCTATACAAAGATTTGCTAAGACACTTTAGATGATTGAAACAATCACTCTAGACTTTTACACAGATATAAGAATTGTAGTGTAAGATTTTGCTTTGCTTCTTGCTTGCAGAACTTGTGTAGAAATTTGGTCAGCGTAATGGCTTGATCAAGTTCTTGTGTTGAGTGAAGCATCTGATGGCATTATTTATAGAGACGTCTGGGCATCGGTCATTTCGAATTTCGAAATAACCGTTGGAGGGAAACGGCTACATGTCGTTGTCATCCTGACTTGCTCAGAGCTCTCGGCCAATCAGATTTGTGTATCTTCTGTCCTCGGTCAGCTCAGCAGACTGTCTCTCCTTTTATGGTAAAGTCAACTAGACAGCATACTGTGTCGTCTGAACTTTACCCAAAGTAGAAATACTTTGTCTGGAAGTTTTCAATTGCCAGCTGCTGTCTTGTACGCTTTGTCGAGACTACTCAGCAGCTTCATCTTGAAGTTGTTCCCGAAGGTCTTCTAGATCCTTCTCATTGCTGAGTTGCGTTTTGTCCAAAGCGACAGCGTTTTAACAAACGCGGGCCGAGTTGTACTGAGTTGTTTGACTTGGGCCTTGTCTTCCGTATTGGGCTTGGGCCTTTTAATTCTTGTGTCTTATAAACTATTTTAACTCAACATTGAACAAACACATTAGTAGAATAAATCAAAGCATTTAAACTTAGTGTGTTTAGAATATGTATTTCAATTATACTTAAACAATTTTGTCAAATCAAAATTATGTGGAAAGGTGTTTCAACATATGTCTCTTTCAATGCTTCCCTAACAAATCCCTAATATATTTGTATGTCTATCAGGAACCATGCTATAGAAAATTTCTGATAATTTAAAGTTTCAGTCACTTTTTTTGCTTATTTTTTATGCATATGTTTATTTGGTTGCAGCGGTTAGTTTGGTTTGGTTGGAGCTCTTGGTTGGTGTCTTCCTTTTTTGTACGATTGCATATGATCAAATTTTGATTATAAGAAACTTGATTGTGGTATAGTATAACAATAGGTTACTGATTAATCTAATAAATTAAGAAAACTATACATCTTTAGTGTTTTTTGGTTTTGTTGATTCTATTAGCGATCTAAGGTGACTGCAAAACCTATTCTATTTATAGAGTGACCCTTTTTGGGTCCTTACCGAATCAATCTCCTTTGGAACATTTATGTTAGAATCTTTAGATTGGGGAAAATGGTCAAGTTTCTCTCACAATCGCTACTTAGAAGTATCTAAGAAAATTTCTAAGCTTGGTTCTGTTGCTGAAAGGAAAGCTTTTTTTTGAAGCTCACTACAAGAAGAGAGCAACTACCAACTAAGACATTCTACCGCCTTTTAAAAGGCAAATCTCTACTCCCTTCTTCAACATATCCTTCCAATCATTTTCATCATCATTTATTCCAAATGCAAGCCCCTAATCACAGCATACCATGTTTTCAACCAAAACCAAGAACCCAATATCTTCAAACTTTTGTTCTCAATGGTTTCTTAAAACTAGCCAAATTGCCTCATTGGAATGGTTTGAACACTTTAGAAAGACTAAAGTTAAATGGTAATGCTATGCTGTGAATTCTCAATGAACCGCCTTCATTATCTGTTGAATGGAAGGTGGAGAACTTAGAAAATCTTGAGATTCTTCCTATGCTTGATTTCAAATGTCTTCAACTTCTTGAGAGTCAGAACAATTTGAAATTAGATTGGACTCTAATTCGATAAAAATGATAACATGTATGTTATGCACATAGTTTGAAATCAAAATAAATCAAATTGAGACATTATCATGAATCAATTAACCGAATTAATTTAAATTGATATAAAAATGATCATTCCAATTACTTAGCGTATGTGTGACATACATAAAATTAATTTTAACTCGATAAATATAATTGCGTGTATGTTATACTCATAGTTCCAAAATAAAAAATAAATCACTTTAAAATGTTATTTCGAATCAATAAAAATAACCAAGTTAATTCGAATCGATTTGGAAATGTCATACGATAAATATTCCAAATATTCCTAAATTCATATGTTTTATCGTATATATGATAACATAAAATAAATTGTATTTTAATTCGATAAATATAATTACAATTATAGGTATGTTATATATGTAATATTCCAAATTAAAACAAACAGAGAATCTAAACCTAAAATCTTAAGACATACGAGTACCCAGCGTATACCAACAATTCAAAGCATAACAAACAACTAACAGATAAATCACATTTTTATTGCCAATCTTGGTCCACAACGTTTTGCGGTGGTCCATAAATGATTTGCAGTGGTCCACAACGTTTTGCGGTGGTCCATAAATATTCAGACATTCTTATAAATTATTGTCCTACTAAATTTAATTTTCATTTTGATTTTATAAAAATACTTACCATAAAAAATTTGATCGATACAAGTTGTTATGTAATTAACTCTGATATGTAATTAACTCAATAACAAGAGTAAATTAGTGAAAATTAATTATGTCTTGAAATATATTGTAACAAGTAAATCAATATATATTAGTCATTTTAGATTGAATATATATTAACATTTTGGTTTAAGGAAAAAATTAAAATTATAAAAACCTAACAATACATTTTGTTATACATCCAAATCTACATATTTTTAAACATTGCAATTTTAATAATTATCAAATTTGAAAAAAATTCCGATCGGAGGCCCCTGTAAGTCGGAGTTCCTAGGCGGCCTCCCACTAGAGCCGGCCATGTAGTTGAACAAGTAATAATTTCAGTTTTAATCTATTTTTGAATTATGTAATAATATTCTAAGATGCATGGAATACATCTTCCGTATTTAACTTACTTTTTTACAACCGAGTGATCAATTGATTATATTGGGACTAACTGAACATTTTATGCAAGTTGAGGGGGCTATCAGAATACTTTGAAAGTTTAGGGAGCCAATCAAACTTTTTGGATAAGTTTATAGACAAATGATGTATTAAGCCTTAATTTTTACGTATCAATATAAAACTTTTCAAAATTAAACTAGATTTGGACTATAAAAGTAAGATTCTATCGTTATGAACAAACTCGTATATTATATACTAATCAAGTTAGAATTTGTAATTAAATAAAAACTTAATGAGTTAAATAGCTACGCTGAATCTTAATTTATCGAAAATATATGGGCCAAAACCATCCATAATAGGGTAGGTCCAACCGCCGAAACTATCCTCCAGGCCTCCCTTGTCTCTGCCCCTGGTTGGAGGTCATGTAACAAAACTTCATGCATCTCCTTCCGCCACCAAATACCAAGTATCTTTATCAATAGGGTAAATAATTTATTAGTCCCCTAGTTTTTACTTAACATACTGTTTAGTCCTCCTATTTTGAAAAACACATTTTAAGGTCCTCATCTTTTGCAAATATTAACCCTTTGGTCTTTTTGTCTAATTTTTTTAGACTTGTAACCGTTATATTTTAGCATAAATAGACATATATAAAATAACAGAGTAATATGGTCAACTTGTATTGTATTGTGGTTGTCCTAAAAGCTAAGATATATTCGGTTAAAAATATAAAAAAAAATAGATAAAAGGACCACATGGTTGATATTGGTAAAAAATAGAGACCTTAAAATGTGTTTTTCAAAATAGGGGGACTTAACAGTGTGTTAGGCAAAAACTAGGGCACTAATAAATTATTTACCCTTATCAATATAAGCCATGAACTTGGTTTAGAAAAAACCCATTATCAATATAAGCCCTGAATTATTTACCCTTATCAATATAAGCCCTAGTCAGTTGAATTTGTTCAAAGTAACATGTTAGCCTCTGAATTTGCTTAGAGTGATTAGCTCCTTGTACTTACTTAAAATGATATATATTGCAATTTGTCTAATCATCTCTTGCTCTGTCATGTCAATTTAGGAGGTTAATCATATCATTTTAAGCAAGTTAAAGGGACTAACGATCGACACTGTATAAATTTAGACAGCTAATCAGTTTCCAAGTTCAACGGCCTCTTGATGAATGAAGGCTTATATTTACAAGTTCATTTTTTCATAATTTACTTAAAGTGATACTTAATTATATCACTTTAAACAAGGTTAAAGGCTAACAGGACACTCTATAAATTTAGAGGGCTAATCATTTTCCAACTTCAGCGGGCTCTTGAGGAATTAAGGCTATAATATAAGTTAATTTTTTCTTAATTCCACAGAAATCACTTTGCATTGGATTAAGAAGGGATAATGTGTAAAAATTCCCCTAAAGTTTATAGGTAATAGCAATTTTATCCCTAACTTTGATAAATTGAGTCATTTTGAGAAATAATTCATCAAATTGCCGCATGTGTCATTGTATCACTATTAGTAACAGATAATAAACATATGATTAGGTATTGAAAAAAAATTTAAAAAATATATTGTATTTGATAAAAAAAATCAAACATTTCGCTGAATTTAAACTTATTAATCTCAAATTCTATTATTAAATCACACAAAATATAAAATCTTTTTTTAGAACCAATTGATATGAAATTGGTGCATGATAAGGAACAAAATATCTGTATTCTATAATAGCGTTTAAAATTTAACATTAGGATGTAAAATCGTACTATTTTAAAAATTAAAAGTAAAATTACTTTTTACGGTAATGTTAAGCCCAAAATATACCTAAAATATCATTAATATTTACATCAGTTTTGCTTTGAAATCGTGCTATTTATATCTATTTAGAGTACTTTTACGTCCGAATATATTTCTTTCATGCAAGGTACCTAAATATTTGGTAAAATCCAAATAGGAACGAAAACAAGTCAAAAATGAAGGAAAAACCCTAAGTTACGAGCAAAAGACGAGGAAAATCAGCGCATCGAAACGAAGATGACAGAACGAAGTCGGAGTCGGGAAAAAACTCCCATGTCGAGACCGAGATTCCCTAATCTCGGTTGCGACACGCTGATTCCAGACACTCCCACTTGCGTTCCGAAGACCAAAATTTTACTCCCTAATCTCGGCAGAGATTTCCCTATCTCGGTAACATCAGAGATTTCTCCAGCACAGTTTACACATGTTTTAATTCAAAGAAACGCGTCCGTTCGAGTGGATAGAAATGTCTCTTCGCAGCGGACACGACCCTTAAACACGACTCTTCAACATCTATAAATAGAGAGTTGATTTCAGAGTTGTAGAGAGTTAGATTTTTAAGATTAGTGCAGAATTTATGCAGAAATTCTGAGTCAGAAACGATTCAGAGTTAGAGTTCAATTTTGTAAAAAGCAATCTGATGTACACACATTGTTCTTAGATTAATTACAAACACAGTAGCAATTAAATTTAGATTAAGATCTGTTCGAAGACTAGTTTACATTTCGGTAGAAGAAACATCATCTCTATTCCGAAGATTCAGCGAGACGATCAAGTAGCGGATTCGACCCCGGAGCCTGACAAACTCTAACCAGGTTTGAGAAAAGGATTGACAACCTCGAACTCACTAATTCCTCTTGAATTCTTCCATGCTTTTTGTTCTCTGTAAACTTGTATCAATTTAAACTTCATCTAATAAAAGTTCATGCAATTCAATAAATTCTTATGTAGTTACTTTGGTAAATGATCCGAAGTAAAGTTCTGGTGTTTTCATTAAAACGTAGTCAACTTCAAATCTTTACAAGGAAACTTTGTTGAACACTTGGGCAACTTCATCCTTACGGACTATATGATCGTTAGGTCGGCTTATCGAAAATAAGTATAAACTCGGTCAAGGTAGAAATCTACTCAACATCAGGGGGATTCACTACGGTTCAAAGCCTTTTAATTGAAGGAATTTACTCTTATTACATACTTATAATTTTTACAAAGTTTAAAGTTGGTATCTTGGCTTAATGCAAACGAGTACAACTCTTCTCTTACTTTAAATGCTAAA
This sequence comes from Euphorbia lathyris, assembly GCF_963576675.1. NCBI lineage: Eukaryota > Viridiplantae > Streptophyta > Magnoliopsida > Malpighiales > Euphorbiaceae > Euphorbia > Euphorbia lathyris. The sequence goes on from NC_088919.1 coordinate 68,286,202, forward strand.
TGTTTCTGTCTTGTACTTTAATCTCAAGACAAGATTGATTTCTAACATTCTATATTCTAATCTGATTCTTATTAATTCAATCTCAAAACCAAATTCAATTAACGATTTTCTATTTAATAAACATAAGTCGTATTTAAACTATATCAAAATAAGTTTTTGTGAAAAAACGTTTCTTGTGGGATCGATATCTTTTTATTACTACAAGAGAAACCGTGTACTTGCGGAAATCGCTCAACAGGTAAACTATAGAGATATTTTGAACCTTAACTAAGAATATAAGAAGTTGATTTTTTTTTCCTTTTACCTCCTATCATCGATTTTAGGGTTCCAACTGAGCATGACCTTAAAGGGATACATGTAAAAATATATAGCATTCTAATGGGTAAATTACATCCATGATCACTGAATTTCTCTTTTTTCTTTACGCAAATGAACTCTAATGATTGGTATCCAAAACGATTTTAATTGATTAGGTGTATTACTTCCGAAGTACCATAAATTTTCTCTATAAGAGGGATAGATTTCCCAATTTGTGGGGCCATGCAAAATGAAATGGTTTTTCGTGTAACAAAATGACATCGTTTTGCCAGGGCCGGTTCGGGACTATTTGAGGCCCTAAACGAGATACGAAATGTAGGCCTTTATACATAATTAAAATTATATATATATATATATATATATATATATGCAATATCCTCTTTTTGACATAGAAATACTTTAGAATTGAAAAAAAAGAAAAATATATATTCATGTAACCCAAAAACATTTAATATTTATAAAAAAATTACTCTAGCCTTTTGGGATGCAAAATCAATCACTAATTAAAATTTTAAATTCAATATCCTTTAATGTCTTATTTTGAATGGATAATAAAGTAAATTCATGTCCCTATTTTTTTATGTTGTTTAAAGGCAAAAAAAGGAAGACGTTAGATAAACGATGAAATATAGATTTGTCAGAGAGATATATAAAATATGGTTTGGATAGACAGATTATATTGGATTTGGATGGAAGAATAAGTAAATTAAATTTTATAATGTCCTAGTTCCATAATATATGATATATTATTATTTTTTTTAAATTCTAGGGCAAAGTACGAAAAAATGCTTGTGGTTTACCTTATATGCAAATAGAGGTCCGTGGTTTAAAAGTTTACAAATAAAGGTATGTGGTATGCTTTTTTTACAAAACAAGGTATGTAAAATTAAACTTTTAAGTAATCTATGACAATAAGAGCATTTTTTAATTTTTTTTCCATTATATTTATATATTAACAAAACACAGATCCCAAAATCAAATTGCAACTGTGTAAAATGAACTTAAATACCAATTTAATTCATAAATTGTCAGATTAGTAAAAAAAGTAAAATTCCATCATTCTATTTATTGTTTCGATTTAGAAAGTTGTTTTTTTCGGGGGTTATGTTTTGTTGATATGTAAGTATAATTTTTGTTAAGATAAAAATGTCTTTGTTTGTAATTAGAACTTAAATGTGTAGTTGTAATAGTTTGTTTGGTAAATAAAACATACCATAGACCTTTATTTGTGAACTTTTAAACCACATGCTTCTGTTTGCAAATTGAACAAATCACAAGCATTTTTTTCGTACTTTTACCTAAATTCTATGTATACCATATTAAATATGGGCTCTTTATATATACATTTTTTTTGTTAGTTGGAGGCTATATGATTTTTTTATTTTATGAATAGACTAGATGATTTTTTTATTATAAGGAATAAGTTATAAATTTAGTCATATGGTTATTAGGAGAGAGCAATTAGCATTCATGCATAAAATAGTGCAATTTTAAGCCTAACGTTTATCAATTGGTACAATTTCTAGATTAATTGATGAAAATGAGGCCTTTTATGTGTAATTTCTTGTTCTATCCTCCATCCAACCTCCACCGTTCTGGTCACTCAATATGGTTTGAAGTTGCACATTTATGTTACTGGAAAAAACTCATTTTTAATCAACTAGGCTTGAAATTGTACCAACTCGTAAACGTTATGTTTAAGATTGTAAAATATTTTCTACATGGAAGCTAATTAGTAGTGTAGTAGTAACGAGTATACTACGTAGACTTAATAACAAGTTATGTATCATGTAAAATTGCAAGAAGTAAATAAGTATATTATTTTTCATATTGAATATATATATATATATATATAGATATTTTTTTGAAATGAATTGACATCTAAATTTAAGAAAAAAAAATTGAAATTGGATAATAATATTAAGGGGAAAGTTTAAATAAAACCCTTGTGGTTTCACTAATTTTCAGATAAAGGACTGTGGTTTACTTTTTGTCAAAACGAGGACTGAGGTTTCACACTTTTAATAATGCTATTAAAACTACCTTTAACGACCTGAAAATGAAAATTTTCAAGAATTAAAGTTGTTCAATGTCACATTTTCTATGGAACTACATTTTAGATTTTAGAAAATCATCTTTTTTGGAACTTTCTCTCTCTAAACATTAACTTTCTCTCTTTTTACCAAACATTATCTAAATAATCTCGAAATAAAAAAGTTGAAGAATTAAAGTTGCTTAGAATATTAGTAGTTCTTAACATATGTCATTTTCGAAGTTGTTAAGGGTGATTTTAATAGTATCAATCGAAAAAGTCCTTATTTTGCTAAAGTTGAAAACCTCAGTCCTCGTTTTGACAAAAAGCAAACCACAGTCCTTTATTTGAAAATTAGTAAAACCACATGAGTTTTATTTGAACTTTACCCTAATATTAATGATGGGAAAACTTAAATGGTTAATTTTTATTGAATATATAAATTGATAATTTAGATTTAAGGAAACATGGAAATTATAGTAATAATTGATGAGAAAAAAAAATGGAAAAAAAAATTTGATAGTGATAAAATGAAGTGGGGGAGGGAAAAAAATATTTGAAATTAAAAAAAATGAGAAGAAGAAGGTTCGAACCCCAACCTCAAGTTAAAATAAAACAATTAGACAACTTCTCATACCAATTAAACCAATTAATTCTAATGTTATATATTCATTTCCGTATTTATATCTATACTATAAAAATATTTTTTTGGACCACTTACCGTTATGGGCTGTAGGCGGACACCCCCATTTCATAGCCCAGGGCTGGTCTTGTATATATTTACTACATAGCTAGGCCAAGAAATGCTCCAAATTACTTTTTTTCTTTCGTTGTTATTAAGAGGTTCAAGGTGTGAAAACAAAAAAACAAAACTTAATCTTTAAAATTGTAAATTTGAAGGATTTTTTTTTTTTTTTTTTTGAGAAATTGCTTGTAATATCATTAGATGAAAAGAGAAGTACAACATACAAATCGTAAGGAAAAAAACCTCACATGATTACAAATAAATACAATATCCACGAAGGGATGAAAATGACTACAAAGAGCAAAAAGAACTCATAAAAGGCATAAAAAACACAAAACAACAATATATTTCTCGTTAATCCAAATCAGTAGAAAGACATCTGCAATCCAAACTTCATTCTTTAGACCATTCCGAACATTTGGATCTGAGTCATTTTTGTTGTTGCAACCACGTAGATTTATTGATCTACGGATAAGATAAACCATTTTCGCTCTTGCTAAATCCGAAAAAAGCATAAACGAAAGAATAATAGAGAGCAGATACAATCAGACACAGCTTTAATTCTGACATCTTTCAGATCACCTTTGTATACGGTAGTAACAGCGCCGCTGGAAGAAGGATTCTCTGGAATTTGATCTTGGATGCTAATGATTGTGTGAAGAGACTAGCTATAGGGGATTTCAATGCTGTTACTGGGGCGCATGAGAAAACTGGAAGGGCTCCGTCTGCAAGCAGTTGTAGAGATTTCAGAGAATTCATCCGGAATAGTGAACTAACGGAGGTGGAATCCACGGGATTGCAGTTCACGTGGACGAATGGGAGATTGGGATCCGATCATATTGAGTGTAGACTAGACAGAGCCTTGATCAGTGATGAGTTCATGGATTCTTGGGATAAGGTAAGCTGTTTGGCTCTACCCAGAAACAAATCTGACCACAGTTCGATTGTTCTTTCTTGCTCTACTGGCCACCCCAGGAAAGGGAGATTCCGGTTCCTCTCAATATGGACCACTCACAACTCTCTGCAACAGATGATCTCTGACCACTGGTCATCTTGCAACATCTCCCTTCCGCCTGCTCAGCTATTGTGTCACAAGCTGAAAACGCTGCGAACTAAACTGCGAGTATGGAATAAGGAGGTCTTTGGCAGAGTGGAAGGCAATATTGCTGAAGCAATGTCCAGGTTAAATACAGTTCAGGCCAGCATCTCCAGGGAGGGACTAAGTGACATCTTAGCTGCTCAGGAAAGGGATGCACAACAAGACCTTAATCTTCAGCTGTACAGACAGGAGCTTCTCCTCAGGGAAAAAAGCAGGGAGAAATGGCTAAAGGCAGGAGACAGAAATACAAGCTTCTTTCACAGGTCAGTTAAATTAAGAAAGATTCAATCCTCACTAGACAATCTCTTAATTAATGACACAATAGTGAGTGATGAGACTACTATAGCTCAACATGTGGTAAGCTACTATGAGAGGCTGTTTACGGGCAGATTAAGGCGTGTTGAATATGCGGCTATTAATGAGGTAATTCCACTAAGCGTGACTGATTTGGACAATAATAGTCTGACAGCTCGGCCATTGGAAATGAAAATCAGGAATGCTGTGTTTGATATGAGCAGTGACAGTTCTCCTAGACCGGATGGGTTTGGAGGCGTTTTCTATCAGCATTTCTGGGGTATTGTCGGACCAGATGTCTGCCGGATGGTCCTCAGTTTCTTTGACTCTGGCTGTATGCTACCCGGTTTGAACTCTATCATCATTGCTCTGATACCAAAACTTGAGGGTGCAAATGAAATTCACCAATTTCGTCCTGTGGCGATGGGCAATTTCAACTACAAAATCATATCCAAAATCCTCTCTAACAGGCTGGCCCCTATTGCGTCTAAAATAATATCTGACAATCAATTCAGCTTCCTGACTGGGAGAAGCATACATCATTGCATTGCCGCGGCTTCGGAAGGGGTTAATATGCTCAAGAAGAAGTGCTTTGGAGGGAATATGGCAGTGAAAATTGACATCAGGAAGGCTTTCGATACCCTGGACTGGAATTTCCTACTTGGGGTTCTTGAAGCCTTTGGATTCTCCTCGCAATTCAGGAATTGGATACTTGAAATTCTAAGATCAGCTAGAATCTCTATCGCCTTAAATGGAAGCATTAAAGGCTTTTTCAGATGCTCTTGTGGAGTGCGTCAGGGAGATCCACTTTCATCCACACTATTTGGAATTGCAGAGGATTTCATTGGAAGATGGATAACGAAGCATGTCAGGGAAGGCAAGCTTGATCCTTTGATCTACATAGGGAGTAAGGCCTTTCCATCTCATCTATTATTTACCGACGACATGATGGTATTTTGTCGAGCATCTTTGAAAAACATGAATTGCATTAAGAAAATATTCGAGTTTTATGAAGCTAGCTCCGGCCAGGAGGTGAATTGGGACAAATCCCAATCTATCTTTGGGAACTTCATATCCTCAGCTCGTAAATCCCGGCTATCTGACATCCTCGGAATTAGAATTGCTTCGCTCCCTCTGAACTATCTTGGTGTCCCATTGTTCCAAGGTGCACCTAAATCTAGATTCCTTCAGCCGATAGTTGACAAGTTCCTGGGAAAATTCAACCATTGGCGGGGGAAATCTCTGTCGTTTGCTGGAAGGCTCACCTTGATTAAATCTTCGCTAACTGGTGCACTAGTGCACTCCTTTCTCTTGTATAAATGGCCTACAGCTATTATTGCCACAATCAATAAAGCAGTTAGAAATTTCCTTTAGACTGGGGATAAGGATAATAGGAAATTGATCACTGTGTCCTGGAGATTATGCTGCCAGAATACCACGCAGGGGGGTCTTGGAATAAAATTTTTTGGCATTTTCAATAAGGCTCTTATGGCGAAATTCTGCTGGGAATTGTTACAGGGATCGAGCCATGTTGCCTCTCTGTTAAGGTCTCGTTTCCTTGATCCCTCTGGCTTGGCGAAAAGGGTTTTATCAAACTCTTCGATTTGGTCCTCTCTGAAAGCGATCTATGATCAGATAAGACAGCAGACGTTTTGGTGGTTTGGGGAGGGGTCCAAATTAAATTTTTGGACTGACAGGTGGGTTATACCTGTTATTGCAGATCGGCTTAGCATTCCGAGGAGACTAAAATCAGGCTTGCTCAACCCTGTCCATGAATTCCGTGCAAATGGATCCTGGATCAACCTGGATGATCTTCCTGACTCTGTGCAAAATGCCATCCGCGGGGTTGAAGCTTTGGACGACTCAGACTGCTGCATTTGGCATCCATCCCCATCGGGTAAGTTGTCAGTGAAGGAATTCTACACTGCGAATCACCATGGGGCGGATGTTAGCTGGGGCAAGCTCATATGGACACCTTTCATTCCTCCCAACCGCGCGGTGATCTGTTGGAAGCTGCTGCAAGGGAAAATTGCAGTTCAATCTCAGCTCCAGTCCAAGGGCATTTGCCTTGCGCAGAGATGTGAGTTGTGCAAGGAGCATGGCGAAACTCTTGGCCATCTATTTGTAAATTGCAGGGCTGCTAAGGAGATGTGGAAGCTAATCTTTGAAATTAATGAGGTGCAAGGCCTATTTCCTCAGGATTTCACTGTGTTCTTCGATACAATCAGGGGGATTCGGGTGAGAAGAAGCAGGAGGAATAAATGGTGGTTTTCAGTGGCTACTTACTGCTGGTACATATGGTTAATACGGAATAGAGCCATATTTGACAGTGAACTCCCTTCAATCTAAATTTTGAAAAATAACCTGCTGCACTTCATATCTGAGTTTGACGGTCCTTTTGCAGCTCGTGTGAGGCAGCAGCCTGAACCGGATTTTGTGAATGTGAGATGGGTTGCGCCTCTGCGTGGGTGGACTAAGGTGAACACAGATGGGGCAGCAGACAACTCCGGAAATGCGGGAGCAGGGGGGTATTCCGAAACTGTCGAGGCTTCATTGTTGGGAGCTTCGCCTTTCCTATTCAGGAGGCGCATGCGCATGTGGCTGAGATAAAGGCAATTATTCATGCTGTGAAGAAGGCGTGGGAAAGAAATTGGAGATGCCTCTGGATAGAGTCGGACTCTAGTTATGCGGTTCACCTCCTCAAAAATAGAGTGAAAGAGGTTCCGTGGAAGATCAAATTGGAGTGGCTGGAATGCCTTCCTAAGGTTAGTACTATGACCCAGACAGCCACTCATATTTACCGAGAGGGTAATCAAGCTGCTGACAGCCTTGCAAGCTACGGGCAACTAGCATCTGACACCTTCTGGTGGAACTCCGTCCCGCAATTTTGTCAGGCATTCATGTTTGATGATATGTGCAATGTTGCTCATGTCCGCTTTATGTAATTCTTTGCTTTAGTTTCCTTGATTTTCTTTGTTTCCTTCTCCTCTTGTACTCTCCATTCTTTTTTCCTTTTTTAATAATATTTGGGTTGTTGGCTGAGCCGGGGGTGCCAACCTAGTTGGGATGTCCGGACTGCCTTCGAGTCCCAGCGTTCAAAAAAAAAAAAAATGAACACAGACTAAAAAAGTGATAAAAAAAATATAGAAATCTAACCCGGTGTGAAGAGGAAGAAGGAAGATCCTTCGTCCTCCTCAAAGTAGATCAACAAAATACATAAAGAATGATAAAAAGGAGAAGACAAAGGAAGAAGATGAAGATTACAGTTTTTGACAAATTTCAATTTTAAGTACTAAACAATACAATTGAAACTTAAATTTGAAGTTGAAAGATTTAATTATGAGTTTAATTTTTTTTTTGAAAAGATTATGAGTTTAATTTTAAAATAAGAAACTCAATATGCTAATTATTTATAATTAAAATCTGAATGCATCAAATAAAATTTCAGTAAATTAATTTGGAAGAAAATTGAAGAGGTTGAGGCTTAGTTGTTTTTGTTGCCTTTGTAGCTGCAACATTCAAAGTCACACCGAACCGAATAATATATAAAACCGAAATATTTGGTGTGGTACGGTTTTAAACCGAACAAACCGAAGTTCATTAATAAATAAAAACAATAAATAAAAATCACTATATTTCATCATTAAATTTACCTCAACAATAAAATTAAAATATTTTCAAAATATATTCATATTAGCTTATTATCTTAACAACAATAAACAAAATTAAACTTATGAATTCAAATATATGTGTATATATATAAAATAATATAGAATATGCGGGTGTGGTTTGATTTTTTCACATTTTTTTGAAACCGAACCGAATACCGAAATGCACTAAAAAATAAAACCGGCGCCGAACCGAAATGTCAAAAAACGAAACCGAAAAACCAAATCCAATCGGTTCGGTTCGGTATGCGGTTTAAACCGCACCGATGCATACCCCGATGCATACCACTAGTTGCCGTTGTTGTTTTTAATCATGCAACAACAACAACAACACAACACCAATAGTAAAAGCAAGAGCAACATTCGATTGGAGTTTTCGTATCAATTTGATAGAGCATATATTTATAAGTATATACGAGTTATATGCGATTGGAATTAATTATGCAACAACGACAGGCTTTGGCATTTGATTGTTATTTAACTATCTCATCGTAACTTCAAATCAAGTTTGTCGATAAACTAAACAGTTTCATACATTTTTTGTTGGTTTTTTTAACAACACAGTGAATATTTTAGACAGTTTGACAAAAAAAAATTGTGATTAGCTTATGTAGCAGATTTAGTTTTTAGTATTTTAACAGAATTTTTTTTAATTTTGTTATTAGTATACTAAATATCTTAGACATAATTGATATTTGGAAGGTTTAAACTGAAAGTTAAATACCAGCCAAACAATTTTTTTTTTCTAATTTCTGATAACATAGGACTAAAATTTATCTTACTTGGAAATGTTAGGATTAAATTTATACCATTTCATACGTTAAGACTAAATATGCACTTCTTTCTAAACGTTATGGTTAAATTTGATCTTTATCCCTTAGTAAATTATAGGCGTAATACCTTTTCAGCCCCTCAAGTTGTTCCAATACTGAAACTGACCCTCCGAACTTAGACTTGTGACAACTAACCCCCTCAAGTTGTTTATTTGGAACAAATAACCCCTCAAATAGATTAATATTTATGATTTTGGGTTTTTTTTTTGCCATTGGTTAATGTATCAATAGATTAGTTAGATGTAGTAACCAATATTTCGAGAATCTTTTATTTCTGATGTAATATTATGTTGAATGTTTTTTCAGGTTTAAGGGTTATTTGTTCTAAATTAGTAAGTTGAGGAGATTAGTTGTTCCAATTGAGCAATTTGAAGGGTTATTTGTTTCAAATAAGCAAGTTGAAAGGATTAATTGTTATAAGTCTAAATTCAAGGGAGTCACTTGCGATATTGGAACAACGTGGGAGCTAGAAATGTATTAAGCCTAAGTTAAAATAGTGGGTTACTAAACCCAGCCCCATTTTCACACTTCCAGCCCCGAAAAAAGACCTAACCGCCCTTTGAACAAAAACTGAAAATTTGGATCCCTCCCAAACTCTCTCAAAACTCATTTTCATCCGAATCAAAGACAAAACGTTTGATGGAAGACAATCCGTTATCACCGAGAGTAGACGGGAGTGATGTTACGTCCGAAGTCGAGGTATGTTTCCGAATTAACTTCCTTGCATTTCTGTAATTTGATTTGGAAAAAAAATTTGGTTCGGCACTCGGACGTGTGAGCATCACGCCCCACCACATGGTCGGGCGTATGAGTATCACGTCCCACCATGTGGTGGGGTGTGATAGCCACACGCCTCACCATGAGGTGGGCCGTGATGTTCATAAGCCCCCACCATGAGGTGGGGCGTGATGTTCATACGCCCCACCTCATGGTGAGGCATGATGCTAACACGCCCGAGCATATTTGTGGCTGTTTTTTGGGTTTAGACACCGAAACGCTATAGAAAAGTCACGTTCTGATACAAAATGTTCGTTATTACTCATTTACAAGAGGTTTCGTGGGAAGAATTTGACGGAAACGGCATAGATTACAGCTCGCAGTTTTTTCCCAAACAAACATTTCAAACATATCATGAAGCTGTTAACTGGGCAAAACAGACGGCAATTGGGATCGGGTTTGAGTTAACAACAGCGTCGCACAAGACGGGGCGCAAGTCAAAGTGGATATTGGTTAAATGTGCTCGTGGTGTTAAGAATTATAAAAGGAAAAAGGATGTGGATATGGATGTTATACTACGGAAGAATACAAAAACAAAGTACTGTGGTTGCGAATTCCAGATAAAGGTTATGGAAATCGGCGAATTGGGGGGTTGGGTGGTGAATGGGATTCCTGGAGATAGAGGACATCACTATCATCAGTTGGCTGTATATCGTTAGGGCTACAGACAGATGAGCGGACTAAGACCGGCTTCCAAAAAACTCGTTCGTGAAATGAGTTCAGCTCAAGCTAAGCCTTGTGCTATTTTTGCTGCAATCAAAGAAAAACATCCGAAGGATTGCCCGACACAAAGGCATATCTATAACTACAGGGAGAAAATCAGGACTGAGAGCTTTGAGGGTCGGGATGTAATCAGTCAGTTTTATCGGCTTGCTATAGATAAGGACTATATACATTGGACGTAAGCGGTGCCGGGCAGCAATGTCGTGACTCACTTATTTATGGCACATCCAACATCGATCACACTGTTCCGATCTTATTACTTGTTTGTTGGTATGGATTCAACATATAAAACAAACAAGTATAAGATGCCATTCTTCGAAATCATTGGTATGACGCCTTCTAACAAAAACTTCTTGATCGCCTATGCAATCATGAAGGATGAAACCGAGGGTAGTTACATGTGGGTGTTACAAAAATTGAAGCTTTTGCTCCAACCTGATGTGCATCCGACAGTCATTGCTACAGACCGGGAGTTAGGACTGATGCGGCCGGTTCGTGAGGTATTTCCTCATTCTCATCATTTATTGTGCACATGGCATATTAATAAAGATGTGGAGGATAGAGTTGGCAAGTTGAGTGGAATGAAGAAGTTTGGTGAAATTTTTAAAAATTCCAAATGGAAACGTATAATTGAAGCCCCGACAGAAGCTGAATATGAGGCGGCAGTGGTAGCTATGAAGAATACTACTGGCAACTGGCCTGGTGTGATTCAGTACGTGGAGACCACGTGGCTAGTGCATAAAGAGAAGTTTTGTCGAGCATGGACGAACAAGGTGTTGCACTTAGGAAACACCACAACCTGTCGAGTGGAGAGTTCACATGCACAGTTGAAACAGTGGTTGAATTCATCTACTGGTGCACTTGATACAGTGTGGGCGAAGGTGCACAAGGACATTGAGGCTCAGATCGAGGCGATCAAATAAGACATTTATTCTATTATTTGCTTTAATCTTTTAAAATTTAATACATTAGTTTTATAATCCGTCATTGTATATAATCAGATACTCACTTGAGGACTCGAGAAGAAGATCTGCGGTGAATCACTGTGGAGAACCTTTCACGTATCTCGACTTACACGTTTCACATTACTGCTTGGCTGTACTAAATGATGAGCTCAAGCGTATGCACGCATTGAGTATGGATGTGGTAACTGAAAACATATATTGACACAAATGAATAGGTCCGTGTTGACCGCATCCATCCTTTTTGGAGATCTCTTGCGTTTGAAGGGTTGAGTGACATACCAGTTACTGCTCCAGTATATGCTGACGGGTCTGAGGATCACCAATTTTTTCAATCTCTTGTGGAAAAGGTTGAAAAATTAGATCCTTCAATGGTGCGTAGCATATCGATGTACATTCATGATCAGATAAACCCGGAACAAAGTGGCTTTAAAGAACCTGAGGTCAAAGACACTGTTAGGGGTAGACCAAAGGGAAATTCATCAACAAAACGAAATCCGAGTGCATGGGAGTACAATCAGTCACCACGAGGTTGAGCACGGTCCTCGGGTTCGAGGAGTAGTCGTAGTCGAGGACGTTCTTCATCCTCATCTGTGCATAACAGCCAGATGCCGGGTATATTTTATTTCATTTATATATATGTTGAAGTTAAAGTAAATATATTTTTATTGATAAATTTCATATATTAATATTTTCAGTCGGATTTGATGCGGATATCGCCAGTTACCACCATTTACATCGGGTTCAAGGTCTCATCGTACCATTTATTACTGGATTCCATGATGTTGTAGCAGATGGTAACTGTGGATTTCGTGTTTTAGCCGATGCCATCATTTTTAACCAAGAGGAGTGGAAGCTGATAAGAGTGCTCATAGAGAATGAGATGCGGGCAAACCGTGATCTGTATGTGCCAGTGTACGGGAACGGATTTGATGCTGCCCTCACACGTATTAAATGGGCAGGAGCGGGTTGTGGTGAGTCCCACTGGATGGTGAGTCCGGATGACTTATTTGCTGCTGCATCTGTATTGAACGCAGTAATTTTCCTCTTTACTACAGAACAATTAGGATGTTGCACTATACCGCCGATGCGTTCGGACGATGGAAGACCACCTGAGCGAGAGATTGTGATTTGTCATTTGGGGAGTTATCGTCACTACATACGTCTTTATTTACATCCTTCGTTTCCAGTGCCTCCCATTGCCACCCAATGGCGATTATTTTCTCATTAGAGTGTTCGTCATTTGGAGAATTTATACGCTGAAAGGAGAGAGGCTTGGACTAGATTATATTAGTTTTATATGTTGTGATTAATAATATTTATTAATTAACTTATATTATTTTTTGGTTTTAAGTACAATTCTGTAGTTACGGGTTTAACCGCATATTTACGGGTTTAACGGACTATTTACGGGTTTATCAGACTATTTACGGGTTTGACGAACTATTTACGGGATAAAAAAGCTATTTTTTTGCGGATTCGACACGCGGGCGTGTGGCCATCACGCCTCACCTCGCGGCCGGACGTGATAGCCCCACGCCTCACCGCGTGGTCGGCCGTGATAGCCACACGCCCGACCGTAAGGTGGGGCATGTGGCTGTCACGGCCGACCACGCGGTGAGGCGTGGGGCTATCACGTCCGGCCGCGAGGTGAGGCGTGATGGCCACACGCCCGCGTGTCGAATCCGCAAAAAAATAGCTTTTCCCCTCTCAAAACCCATGAAAGGGCATTTTCGTCCTTTTACGAGGCTAGAGGTGGGAAAATGGGGCTGGGTTTAACAACACCCTTAAAATATCAAAACTCTCATAATTTTAGGAAAGTAGAAAAGGCTAGACTTGAAAATAAATATAGTTGTAATTTGTGAAATAAAAAAGGATTCGCCAAATGGGTATAGTTGTAATTTCAACTACATTGAAACCCTAATTTCAACTATAAAAACATCATCGAGGCTCTCTTCCTCAGATCTCCTCTCATGGCTGCGTTTCCATCTTTGTTTTTCTTTCCTTCTGCTCTTCCTTTTATCAATGATCTTCCATTGTTTTAATTTCTCGTTATAGAGTAGTATAATGATTTCTCGGTGATGAAGAAAACACAGATGACGAGTCCGATTATCCATTCTCTAAATCATGACGACAAATCGAGGCATTTGTCTGAGAGAAGTCTTTCTATTTCTTTTTCGTTTCTTACAAAAATTATTGAATTAGATTGAAAATCGTCCAATTTATTTATAGAGATGATCGTTCTTATAATTTTCCTTGAATCTGAGAAAGTTTTCCTCGAAATCAGATGGAATGCTTCTTTCTCTGACCATTGGGATTGGGATTCATGAGTTCTCTATTGGTTTGGTTCAGAAGCTTAAATTCCTGGGAAAATTTCAATATGAGATTATTTACTTTTCTTTATCCTCCTCTAACGGCTTCCGATTGCTGAGACCACCCGCCTTTCCGACTATTAGAACTACTCCTGTTATGGATTGTCTTGACCCTTATGTCCGACAAAGTACGGTTCGGAAAGGTTAATAATATTAACATAAAATTCTATTGGATTAATATATGATAGGTGATAAAAAAAATTTAAGTTTATTCAAAATGACTTAGACCCTGTTTGGCAATTAGCGGTTTGCTTATTACCACATTTTTAGTTGATTTTGATTAGAAGATTGTGTGAATTTGTTAGCTAAAAATGAGCTGTTTGTTAATAGCTATTAGGATAAAATGACAAATAAGCAATGTATCAAACCCGGATCGGACCGGCCAGTCGAACCGGTTTGATTGGGAATCGCTAGGCTGTCTGATCCGAGCTTGCCTGGTTTGATGAACCCTTTAAAAACCGGTGTGAACCAGTTCGACCGGTAGTTAAACTGGAAACCGGTCAATTCGGTTTACACCGGTTGTTACTTTAAAAAAAATTAAGGAAAAAAGTTTTAATGGAAAGAAAGGAAAATACAATTTAAGGAAAAAAGTTTAATGAAAAGAAAAAGGAAAATAAAATTTAAGGAAAACAAATTTAATGGAAAGAAAAAGAAAAAGAAAATTTAAGAAAAAAAATTTTAATGGAAAGAAAGGAAAATACAATTTAAGGAAAAAAAATTTAATGGAAAGTTTAAAAAAGAAAACGAGATAAAATCTAGCAAAAGGAGACCGAGCTTCACTTGTCCGTTTTGAGTTTATAATATACCGTATTTCATACGTTTACATATTTCAAGTTATTCTAAATTCTATTTATCTGTTATATATTTAAGTCCCAAGTTGACAAAAAATAACAAACCAAAAGTTGTTTATAATTTGTTTTGAATATATATAATTTATAAAAATAATTTTAAATTAATTATATATATTTAATATATATAAACATTATTTATTTATTTATTACGTCATCCGGTTCGACCAATCTTAGCTATCCGGTCCGATCAAGTGACCCATGACCCAGTCACCAATCCGGTTTGATGTCCGGTCCAGTGATGATAACATTGCAAATAAGGTCATGGTAAAAATGTCTATAAAAAAAGGCAATAAGCTCTTTCAAATCTCTTTTCACCAAACACCATTATTACACCACTATTAGAGTTTTGACTAGTCAAAACCTCTCTAATATGATTCAAAACTCTAATTTTACTCCAAATTTTTTTACCAAATAGGCATTAATCTAGTACACAATAAAAAAAATTATGCATAGAATCTCCCAACAAACCAATTTTGTATTTGCTATTGTGAATTAGTAAAGTTCAAGGTTTGTCCAGATATAATTTCTTTTTTTTATCTCAATTATACCAAAGTCTTAAATTAACATCAGTCTTAAAACCAATGTTATCAGAGACGCATCGAACATCAAACCGAATTGGTGACTGGGTGATGGGTCACTTGGTCGGACCGGATGGCTCGAATTGATCGAACCGGATGACGTAATAAATAAATAAATAATATTTATATATATTAAATATATATAATTAATTTAAAATTATTTTTATAAATTATATATATCCAAAACAAATTATAAACAACTTTTGGTTTGTATTTTTTTGTTAATTTGAGACTTAAATATATAACGGATAAATAGAATTTAGAATAACTTGAAATATGTAAACGTATTCTATAAAATGCGGTCTTTTTAATGATATATTATAAACTCAAAACGGATAAGTGAAGCCCGGTCTCTGTTTGCTAGATTTTATCTGGTTTTCTTTTTTAAACTTTCCATTAAATTTTTTTTCTTAAATTGTATTTTCCTTTCTTTGCATTAAATTTTTTTTCCTTAAATTTTATTTTTCTTTTTCTTTCCATTAATTTTTTATCCTTAATTTTTTTTCCTTTTTCTTTCCATTAAATTTTTTTTCCTTAAATTTTATTTTCCTTTCCTTCCATTAAATTTTTTTCCCTTAAATTTTATTTTTATTTTTATTTCCATTAAATTTTTTCCTTAAATTTTATTTTCGTTTTACTTTCCATTAAATTTTTTTCCTTAAATTGTATTTTTCTTTCTTTCCATTAAATTTTTTTTCCTTAATTTTTTTTAAAGTAACAACCGGTGTGAACCGGGTTGACCGGTTTTCGGTTTAACCACCGGTCGAACCGGTCCACTGCCGGTTCACACCGGTTTTTAGAGGGTTCATCAATCTAGACAAGCTCGGACAGGATTGCCTACAGGTTTCCGGTCGAACCGGTCCGACCGGCCGGTCTGATCCGTGTTTGATAACATTGCTTAAAACCACTTTCTTTTTAGTTCTATTTTTTTTAATCAATTAATGTTAATGAATCTAGTCAATGAAATATTTATTTCCAAATTCAACAACTTTAGGTTTGAATGTCGTCAAAAGAATTGAGCACAAATTCCTTCTTTGGTATAATGTAAAAACTATGTCTTTTTTGGTTTAGAATGCTTCTTTCCTTATTTCTCTAACGTAAATTAAAAAGAAGGAAATATTATGATTTTGTTGGTAACTAGGTAATTAATTGTGATTTGTTTAATTAATTAGGATAGAAATTAAATATAATTTATCTTGATGAGGAAGAAAGGTTTAATATTTCCATTCATAAAAATACTACAGTAAAACCTCGATATAGGAATACACTTGGGACCGAGCTATTTGCATAACAATTGGGAGGTTATTACTAAATAGAGTTTGGTATAATAAAAAATTTCAACACATAAAATTTTAAATTGGAGGCATGGTTAAGGAATATGAAATAATACCACTTCAAATTGGTTAAGATTATCATAGGCATGCATGGTTTATGTATGATGTATAACAATAGACATTAATGGAACAAATTAAATATTTAGAATTTTAATTTAGAGTTTAGGTTTTCAATATATAGATCATTGGAAAAATTTTATTGGAAAAATGTAAACATCAATGCGAATACTAAATATTTATAAGTTATAGTATGTGTTTCCAACTCATAGATAATTTCAATAGTTTTTTTTAATATTTTATAATTTAGTTTGAATTCTTAATATATATATATATAATTATTACTATATAGAGGCATAGTTTCTAAAGGTGAGACTTGAAAAGTGTATAACAAATAACATTTTGGAGGTTATTCCTATTTATAACTGGCCCAAGTTGAAACCGAGTTTTTTTATAACAAAATAGATGTTATTCTTATATAGAGTATTCCTATATAGAGGTTTTACTGTATTTAGCGTGTAATTAGTTAGACTTCTCATCATTCATACTTAAACTTCCCAAATTCGTAGTCTTATCTTCAAACTTTAGCAGAGCTACAATTGAAGTCCATTGATTCCTTCTCAAACTTTAGCTCGATTCTTTCTCTAAAAAGTATCGAATACAAATTAATGTATTTGAGTTTGTTTAGTAAGATTGAATCAAAATGGTGGTTGAAAAGATTGAATTAGTTAACAAGTATCAAATAATACAATTAAAAAATATATATTATATACCTGATGGGTAAAATATTTAATCAAATCATGTTACAGGTACTAAAACAAGATTGATAGCATGTATTGGTATCCTATCACATCCATATTGACCCTACTGTGGCTCTGCACTAAATAGTCGGCTTATCATTTTTCTCTCTTTTGTTGACCAAAATGCTTTGAATCTACAAATTATGACTGCATGGTTAAAATAACGCAAACGTTATCTGAATCATGCAATCATGATTTGTGGATTCAAGGCATTTTGATCCTCAATGGAGAGGAAATGGATAGGCCATTAGCTATTTCATAATAGTGTTGTGCTCAATATGGATATGGTAGTATACTGTTGCATGCTATCGGTCTTGTTTTATTGTCTAGAATATGTTTTTTTATCTACCGTTTATAATATATATATTTTAAAACTTGATTTGATACTTGTAACTAATTCAATCTCTTCAACCAACTAATTTATATAATAATGAATAAACACAGAGCCATGTCGGTTAGAAATTTTATCTCGTGAATCAAGTTGTGGTTAATGATCTTGCTAACATGTAGTACTAAGACATATATAAAAAAAAAAGCAAGATCCTATTTTTGTGATTTCATTGATTAATTAGATTAGAAATTAAATATAACTTTTTCTTGATCATGAAAGAAGGCTTAATATGCCCATTCCTAAATATACTATTTAAGCTTAGTACTTTTTCTTTTGAGTTGTTTTATTTGTCACAAATTATGAATAAATGCTAAAATATTATGTGTTTCTTTTTGCTCAAAATCAACGAGCCATGAATCAAGTTGTGGTTAATGGTTTAATAGGTAGTATTGTAGGACATACCATAAATACTATGCAGTATTTGGTTTAGAATGCTTCTTTTCTGTGACCATTGGGATTCATGAGTTCCCTGTTGGTTCCTTCCGCTGAAGCTAAATTAAAGTTTTAATTTGTGCACCTTGAAAAGTGATTTCATTATATTAGAATTGGAACCTTTCTATGAATTGAAGAATTGAAACTAAGCTTTATTTATTAACAATACAACATTTTTTCTTCTTTTAACATAAAACCGACAAAACTTACTAATCTTACGAATAAAATTATTTTTTTACTGCCAACTTTAGGGGTAAATCTGCATCATTTTAGACGTTAAGGACAAATTTTTTCCTAACTATTAATGTTGAGGGTATCTTTGCACATTTTCCCTTTTGTTCTTAACATTGCTTGCTTACTTTTAACGGCCAATAGGCTTTGGGTGAGACTTAGAAGAGACTTTCTCAAAATTGATTTTATGCAACTTGCACTTGCAGCTAAAGGGGAATGCAATTTATTCTCAGTTTTGGAGTTTGCAAAACCTCTATTTGAGGTTGCAAAGGAGAAACTTATTGAAGAAATGATGCTCATGCTTTTTCTAAAGCTTTTCGTGTCTCACCAATCTAGGTTGATGAGACACCGAAAGTTTTAGAAGAAACATGAACCTTATTCTTCAACAAGTTTCTCCTTGCAACCTCAAATACAGCTTGTGCAAACTCCCAAACCAAGAATAAATTATATTCCTTTTTATCTAAATTGTTGTAAAACCCATATAAGCATAACAAAATATTGATGATGAAGGGAGCTATTATTTTCTTAACCCTAACATGCTTTCTCGAACGGATCAACCCGATTGAACCGGAAACCCGATCAGAGTTTTACGAGTTTCAAGGGTCTAAGTTGCCACAGTTACATATAATATTAGTCAAAATCATCTCCCCCCAATTATAGAAATTGATCAATGTTCATTGCATAAAATCTTTTTGAACATTAATTAGTTATTGCAACAAACAAGATCAATGTGAACTCGATAAGTCAATACACTAATCGGAACATCTCTTATAACCATATTAAATTTGGAAGAAAGATATTCTTTTCACCACCTTTTTTCATTGCTCAAAAAATTGAACCTTGATCTTTCGTTTGCTTAAGTTTCTATTTAAAGGAGGCATTCTTGATTAACAATACATTGTTTTCCCTCTTTTAACACAAAAATTATACTTAATGTTTTATCGTAAGATTAATGACTAAAAATATAAGTTGATGAATTATTTTTAAAATTGACAAAATTTGCTAATATCATGGATACAATTGTTTTTTTTTTTTTACCGCCAATCTTAGGGTTAAATTTGCACCATCTTAGATAAGTAAAATTAAAAAACAGTAGCTCCGGACTTTATGTAGATCGATAATGGAGAAAAATATCATATTGACATCACCATATAGTTGTTAAATCGAGATTCGACCCATGACTCGAAATCTCATTTTGTGAATCGGACTCGTCAATCAAATCGAATAGTGAGATTCAGATCAAATTCAAAATGCTATAAAAAATAAAATAATAACCATATTTAACTTTAAATATTAGTCCAAAAATGCAATTTTAATATCTAAATAGAAATTATATCAAGTTAAAAGAAAGTAGAGACAGACATAACATAGAAAATAGAAAAAAATAAAGAGTAGAAGAAGATAATAACAAATAAATAGAAAAGAAGAGGGAAGGTTTTGGAATTTGTAAAGTGAATCATCTAATTGAAACTATTTGTGTTTCATAACCTCTGCACGTTTTTTTGTTTTTGTAAAGTGAATAGTCATCTTCTTCTCTTGTACATTTTTAGTTGTTAAAAGTTGATTTTTTTTAAATGGTGGCTTTAAATCAGGCGACTCGGTGACTCGGTGAATAGGTCGAATCGGTGATGACTCGGCCGATCATGAAGCTTCCGAGTCGTACCATAAATACAATTCCAATTCTTCATGAATCAAATCAAATTGTACGAGTCGACTCGGGACCTGTAGGATTCTAACAACTATGGACATCACTCAGAGGGTGATTACATGTGATCCAAACATTATGGATATTGATAGTGGGGACAATAATGCTTATGACATCACTCAAGGGGTGAAATCAAGTGATCTAGAGTTGATAGATATTGATTCTGGACAAGATCTTAAACTTTGCCGTCTTTACGTTGTTGACATTTATAGAAATCAATGCGTTGCTGAGGTTTGTACTATATATGCATCTACAGGTAGATCTATGGAAGAGTTTATTGTGATTCATTCTTTTTGTGCAGAGATATTGCGTTGATTTACTGCATTTCTATAGCTTGCTCGGAAACTAGATCTCATTTACATTACATTGAGAAAACACAACAAGATATCACTAAAGGATGTAGGGTGCACATAAAAATTCGCCAAACCGAAAAACCAAACCGAAAATAAGGTTAACCGAAACCGTTGGACTAGTGTACGGTTTTTAATTTTAAAAATAATGGTTAATGGTTACGGTTACAATTTCTTTATTCCAAAAACCGCGAATAACCGAAACTGACCGAATTAATCAATCCACTATTTAGTCCCTATAGTTTTTCATAACTCATTAATCAATCCACTATTTAATTATAAGGTCTCTAAATTTTTTTTTTTTTTGAAAGGAAATTTTTTCATTAGTTTTTCAATCAAATATTAACATTAAATGAGAGTCTCTCTAATTTCAGTTTACGCGGCTTTGTTTTTCTTTTATGTTTTTTTGATACAAAAGCAAGATTTTATTACTTGTTTTCCAAAACTTTGTAGTGATAACCAGTGATGAATTTCCGATCAGCTTCCTTCCCTGTGGGGGCGTCGTTGGGTTCGACGGGGGAAGCTCCGATGCCAAAACCCTACCTTGTCAATATAGTTTATTCTCCTTTTTTCCATACTGATCAGTATGGAAAAAAGGAGAATAAACTATATTGACAAGGTAGAGTTTAAGGAAGAGAGTGAATGAATACCTCAATAGCTTGGGGTGCAAGCTATTTATAGTCATGAGATCGTAGCTCCCAGTAACCAGAAAGTCCCCATTAATGCCTCATTAATGGCGGTTATGGATATCCTTTAAGTGTGGCTGTTAGCTCATTAACGGTCCATTAATTGTCTTTATGGGGAATCGACTCAACCGCTCGCCAGACGGATCGAGGCAGGCTGGCGGGTCTCGTGTAGGTTTGACTACGGATCTCGTGTGGCAGAGTCTTGGTGATCCGCCACTCGGATGACTTGCTTGATACACCATTGCTTCCTTGGCGCTCCCAATACGTGGTCGTTTTGGTAAATATCCTTTTTGAACCCTTGGATAATATCCCGATGTTATCAGAAGCCTCCCCTAAGTTCCGTTAAAGTCCTTTAGGGCTTTTGAGTTCCCCTGCATGCCGTCATGATGAACCACATTTATGGTCACTCTGCTCCAGGCCACTCATCGAGCGACAGGTGTCATAGGCGCGCTTTTCGAAATTTATTTTTATCCGTTTAATTGTTCTTTAACATATTTGTAGACTGAGAATTTTATATAGGAACAACAATTTAATGGAATCAAAACTGAGGGATCATATAATTATTTTAAAAAAGTTTGGGACTAATTAGTGTATTATGTAAATCCATAAGGGTTAAATAATTAGTGTATTGTATAAAATGACACGGACATAATGCATGCACATCTTCGTCTCCGCAGTTAAATCAACTCGTCATTGACCCGCCGTCTCACTCACGATAAAAATTAAAATTCTTTTATCATTTTTATTTTTATTTACTAATGGTTAGAAACCGAAATAATTGGTTAACCGATTAGTGATTAACCGAATTTATTGGACTAGTGTATAGTTAGTGTTTTTAAAAAACCAATTAAATGGTTAACCGACCGAATTAACCTTGATAGACTGGTTAATCGACCACGTACATCCCTACCACAGGGCAATCAACTAAAATCCCACGCATCCGTTCAACTAATATCCCATAAGACAATAAACTAAAATCCCACGGATTCGTTCATTGATATCTTTTGTTTTCTCAATGTAAATGGGATATCGTCTCTGAGCAAGCTATAGAAATGTAGTAAATCAACACAAAAAAAATATTATCTCTCTCTAAAAAATGAATCACATTACAAACGGTAAATTCATAATGGACTCTTCCATAGATACTATATGTAGATGCATATATAGTAAAAAAAACTCAACAATGTGTTGATTTTTGGAGATGTCAACAACATAAAGGCTGCCAAGTTGAGGATCTTCTTCATAATCAATATCTATGAACGAGCTTTGACCTGCTCGAACTCGACATGACAGTTTCTTATCGAGCTCAATTTGCTGTTCGAGCTCGACTAGTTTAGCAGCTCAATTATTCACGAGCTGAGCTCGTTTATCGAGCTCACGAGCTTGCTCACGTACAACTCATTTTATTTGTTCGTGAGCAGCTCATTCATTGTACTCGCGAGTTTTGCTTATGAGCAGCTCGTTTATTTTTCAATGAAAACCTCATTTCTTGTGCTCGTGACAGCTCACGAGCAGCTCATTTAATTTTCAATGAAAACCTCATTTCTTGTGCTTGTGAGCAAGATATGTCTTTGAATGGGTCACAACTAATGGGTCATGACTAATGGGTCATTAATTGGGTATACTTGTAGTATAAATTTATACACATTCACTAAAAATGTTATTTAGTATATATATGTTTGTATTATTAGGAATATCTTATGGATCACACTAGAGAATATTAATATCTTTAATAGCATGATTAACACGAGATTTTCTTCCATTGATTTTAACATTGAGATAGTAATTGATGATTATTTTATGATTGTCATTCTTTTCACTAATGGCGTTGGTATTCAAAAATAAATTCATGGAGGTTTTTCAAAAACTTTTTTGTAGCAACAACATTTATATTACTCATGAAGGGATTAGCAACAACTAATCCAATTGAGCTTAAAGGATCGAGTGTATCTTATTTAGCCGATTAATCTTGTTAGAAGCGGAAGCGGAAACGGATTAATCTCGTTAGATGAGGTTATAATTATACCATTTCCAAAAGGTTTGAATTGAATTGGAGTTATTTTGTAAGTGGGGTCAAATTGTCACTTTTCAAATAATTTTGAAGTCATTTTGGTACCTATTATATTTTACATTAGGGATATGGTTAAAAAAAAAATTATATTTTTAGTCAATATCAATTTTACTACTGACGTGAGTACAATTGATGGTCTAATAGTGACACTTTCAACTGATTTCAGATATTATTAATAAAGCCCCCTTCTCGCTCATAAATAACGTTATGTCCACGGTACGTGTGTCATGTTATCATTACAGTAAGAAATCAAAGACCTATTATCTTTTATATTAGGGATATTATTAATAAAGCCCTCTCTAGCGTGTCCGCGGCCCTGTTTGCTTCACAGTAGATGTGTGTTATCTCTGTTGATTCAATAAATACCAAGACATGAAAATTAATTAGGAGACACCTAAGTTAAAATAAAAAAAGGAAAAAATGCTAATTTGTATGGTAACATGTTAATTAGTAATTGTGATTTTTTTTGGTAGGATAGGAAAGGAAAAACAAAACACCAAAAACACAAAGACTTAGCTCGGGATCAGTCTAGTGAAACCGATCCCCACCATATCATCCCTCAGAAAGAGAAGAAAGGAATGTTAGAAATCTTAGATTTCATCATAATATTAGATAAACACTAATTGCCCAGATATTCGAACAAGATGATTTTCACAAACACTTAATAATAACTAGAAGTGCATACCTTGATCCATGACGATTATAATCGAGTTCTTCTGGAATCACAAGAATTGTGTTTCTCTCACTTAACCCTTTAGACTTCACAGATTTTCTAGATGGAGAGAAAATGACTCTTAGATAAGTTAGAGAGACGACCAATACTGATTATGTTCTATAAATATACTTTCCATCAAGGTATCTCTTCATCCATAAGGTACCTTTTCATTAATGAATCAATAGGATTCAACGTACCCTTTCGTTAATCAAACATGATGATTGATCATACCCTTACATGAACTGACCAATCAGATTTATTGTTTTATTTTATCAAACATTAAGTATATAATATACTAGGACCATATTTTAACTTGATGTAAATTATGGAAAATCCAACATTCTCCCACTTGGTCCGTGTAAAATTATATATACAGTTTAATAACAAACATAAGGCGCGCATTAAAATAAATCCATTATCATACTGGTCACAACATAAAGTCATTGTTAAGCAATAAGACTAATAAGGATCATAGCGGTTGTATGTCAGTTCATCGACATAGTTCCTTTCATGTATCACAATATAAATCTTATGCTTTACATGAACTATAATAAGGTTTTTCATGATGGTAAGTAAATGAGCTCAGAGTGTCAAATACATTATAACATAAGATATAATTATAACATCATTAGTGATATCCGACAATCCCCATTCTTTCAACATGTTCACTAAATACCTTAGGGGATAATCCTTTTGTCAACGGATCCGGAACCATAACATTTGTGCTAATATGTTTGATTGACACTCTTTGTTTCTCAACTTCTTCTTTAACAACAAGGTATTTGATTTCCATATGTTTAGCACCTTGAGAATACTTGTCGTTTTTAGAAAAGAAGATTGATGCAGAATTATCACATTAAATTTTCAGCGGCTTGGCAATACTATCGACAATTCCAAGTCCTGAAATAAAGTTCTGCAATCATAATCCATGAATAGTGGCCTCAAATCATGCCACGAATTCAACCTCCATAGTGGATGTAGCAATTATTGATGCCTTTTAATATATGCTTTCTGAGACAATCCCAATAATCCTTGTGATTTTTCACGAAATATTTTTATTCCAATCACATAGGATGTCTGACTCATATCTTTCATTTCAAAGCTTTTAGAGAGAAATTCTTTGGTTTGACATAATAAACCAAGATCGTTAGTTGCAATTAAGATATCGTCAACATACAGAACTAGAAATATAAACTTCCTTCCCACTGATCTTCAGATATATATATTGATCAACAATGTTTTCCTTAAATCTAAAAGATGTGATGGTATCATTGAACTTAAGATACCATTTCGGGAAGCTTATTTTAGTCCATATATTGACTTTTTAAATTTACACACCATATTTTCCTTTCCTTCAACCACAGATCTTTCTGGTTGAACCATATAGTTCATATGAAATAGACCATACTCGGGAGGTAAGGAATTAAGAACAAACGTTACTAGGAAATTTTCATTCACTTCCATTCCCATAGACTTTAGTATTGTAGAAATATTAGACATTTCAATAATATCTTGATGCATGGTACAAGAACCATCAAACTTAATAGTGGTTAAAGTACCCATTACATCATGTATATAGATATTGTAATATACACAAAACAAATATGGACAATAAGCATAAAAGTAGAATAAAAAAAACTGATTTAATCCATAAGGCTTTGCAAACTACAAAAAATAATTGCCTTTAATCAGCACAAACCGATTTGCCCACTAAACATTAATTCATAATTAAGGTAGTCATCACATTTGAATAGAATAAAACATAATGGAAAACAAACAGAGATAAGAAAATCTGATTAATGGGTTTCCCAAAACAATCAAAGATAAAAGAAATCAAATTAATGGTTTCATCTTTCTTTTAATAACAAGTAATCAAAATCTCGCATAACATCATAAACTTTCATAATCAATATTCACGATTCAACAAATCAAAACAATTACAGGAAATAGATTTTGATTAAAGCATATGACACAATCATTTAAATCAAAATTGGTTTCTGTAATAAGAAACCATGATTAAAACAGAACATCTCCATTCTTATAAAAGAAAAAATTTGTTAATCAGATTATTTGTAGAACAGAGTTCATAAAAAAATCATTAACTATTAAAGCAGCGGATAAACATGTTAAACATAATTGGAAAATCATCCATTCAAAACCAGGCTCTGATACCACATGTTAGAAATCATAGATTTCATCATAATATTATATAAACACTAATTGCCCAGATGTTCAAACAAGATGATTTTCACAAACACTTAATAACAACTAGAAGTGCATACCTTGATCCATGACGATTATAATCGAGTTCTTCTGGAATCACAAGAATTGTGTTTCTCTCACTTAACCCTTTAGACTTCACAGATTTTCTAGATGGAGAGAAAATGACTCTTAGATAAGTTAGAGAGAGGACCAATTCTGATTATGTTCTATAAATATACCTTCCATCAAGGTATCTCTTCATCCATAAGGTACCTTTTCATTAATGAATCAATAGGATTCAACGTACCCTTTCGTTAATCAAACATGATGATTGATCATACCCTTACATGAACTGACCAATCGGATTTATTGTTTTATTTTATCAAACATTAAGTATATAATATACTAGGACCATATTTTAACTTGATGTAAATTATGGAAAATCCAACAAGGAAAATAGGAGGATAAGAGAAGGAAGAAATTCTCAGACTCCTCATGTGGCCTTTTTCTGCAAGACGGTCTACCACCCTGTTCTGCTCCTTGTAGATGTGACGGAAATTGATGGTCTCGAAGAAAGAACAAAACCTTCTAATCCCTTTGATTAAGTTTTTGCTACTTAGACAAGTAGTATTCGTATCAGAGATCATTCTAATCGCTTCCATATTGTCAGATTCAACAATCAGCTTTTTCAAACCCAGAATTTATTAGGAGAAACATAAATTAAAAAGGAAAAGAAAAGGAAATGTCTTAATTTATATGGTAATTGGTAATTATTATTTGATTTATTAATTAGGATAGGAATTAAATATAGTTTTTCATGATATATAAGGGTAATTAGCTATGCTTAATATGCGCATCTTTTTCTTGCTTGTCGATATGAAATTCTTCTTTTGAGTTGTTTTTTCTAGTGCTGTTATTCATGGAGTAAGGGGCGGAGATAGGGGCCCGGGACCCTCCGGCCGCCCTCTGTCTCCATAAAATTTAAGGTTGCGGTGATTCCGATCCCTCTGTTTCCAAGAAATTTAGCACCGGTGCTATATTAGTTGTTGAAACACCTTTTCACATAATTTTGATTTGACAAAATTGTTTAAGTATAATTGAAATACATATTATAAAACACACTAAGTTTAAATGCTTTGATTTATTCTACTAATATGTTTGTTCAATGTTGAGTTAAAATTATTTATAAGACACAAGAATTAAAAGGCCCAAACCCAATATGGAAGTCAAGGCCCAAGTCAAACAACTCAGTACAACTCGGCCCGCATTTGTTAAAACGCTGTCGCTTTGGACAAAATGCAACTCAGCAAAGAGAAGGATCTAGAAGACCTTCAGGAACAACTTCAAGATGAAGGTGCTGGGTAGTCTCGACAAAGCGTACAAGACAGCAGCTGGCAAATGAAAACTTCCAGACAAAGTATTTCTACTTTGGGTAAAATTCAGACGACACAGTATGCTGTCTAGTTGACTTTACCATAAAAGGAGAGACAGTCTGCTGAGCTGACCGAGGACAGAAGATACACAAATCTGATTGGCCGAGAGCTCTGAGCAAGTCAGGATGACAACGACATGTAGCCGTTTCCCTCCAACGGTTATTTCGAAATTCGAAATGACCGATGCCCAGACGTCTCTATAAATAGTGCCATCAGAAGCTTCACTCAATACAGAACTTGATCAAGCCATTACGCTGACCAAATTTCTACACAAGTTCTGCAAGCAAAGAAGCAAAGCAAAATCTTACACTACAATTCTTATATCTGTGTAAAAGTCTAGAGTGATTGTTTCAATCGTCTAAAGTGTCGTAGCAAATCTTTGTATAGGACAAAACACTTATCATTTCTAGAGATAGAAAGGAGAGGCTGAGTACTCGGTTATAGTACTCAGCGTGAGATTAGGATTGAGTAGAGGTATAGAGGAAGGTACTCTTGTTATACTCAGTTGCTAAGATTGTAAAAGGTTTGAGGCTCTACCTTTAAAGAGCTCAGTAGAGGATTCGAAATCTCGGAACGTGTTCCGGGGACAGGACGTAGGCTTAGAAGAAGCCGAACCTGGATAAATCTGCTGAGTGAAGTATTTCTTACCTTTAGCTCCTTATATATATTGCTTGCTTAAAATA
Source organism: Euphorbia lathyris (assembly GCF_963576675.1). Taxonomy (NCBI): domain Eukaryota; kingdom Viridiplantae; phylum Streptophyta; class Magnoliopsida; order Malpighiales; family Euphorbiaceae; genus Euphorbia; species Euphorbia lathyris. Next base: position 68,314,484 of record NC_088919.1, read on the forward strand.
ACCAAAAACTGACCAAGTAAAGAGGTCAAGTAGAGTTGTGCGCGTTGAACATCTGAGCTCAGGAATAGACTCTAAGTGTTATCTCCTGACTCAAGCTAAGAAACTGACTTAGTCACCAGTTGACTAAGCCAGTATCTTGCTGTTTACTCAGCGCCGCTGTTAAAACCTTTTTCCTTAGAAAAAGAAGTCTGCCCTAATTGCAAAAAAGTTTAAATAGTTCCTAACCCCCCCCTTGGAACTATACTTGCAACCTTACAAGGGACCAACAAGTGGTATCAGAGCTTAAAAGCTCACTGTAAAAGGTCTAACAACCTTGAGCTGATCCCTACCATGGGCGAAAACAGCACTCGGTTTCTCCCTGGAAACCAAACAACTCAGATACTGCCTGAGGGGCTGTCCATTACTAGGCCTCCCCTATTCTTCAGGTCAAACTATACCTTCTGGAAGAATAGGATGAAAAATTTCATTCAGGCTACAAACATGAGTGCCTGGCTATCTATAGTTCAAGGCCCATTTGTACCTGTCGAAGTTGTGACTGGCCAAACAGTTGTAAAAGCTAAGGCCAAATGGACAGAGGATGATCTTAAGAAGCTTCAAAATCACGCTTCGGCTATCAATATGATTCACTGTGCGCTCGATGCTGCAGAATATAATAAAATCTCAGGTTGTGAGTCGGCACAAGAGATCTGGAAAAAGCTGGAAGTCACCTACGAGGGAACCAATAAAGTAAAGGAGTCCAAGGTGAATCAGCAGATGAGACTGTACGAGCTGTTCGAGATGAACAATGATGAGGGCATTTCAGATATGAATGCAAGGTTCACCAACATCATTAATGAGCTCAAGAGACTTGGAAAAATCTTTACTGAGGAAGAACAAGTCAAAAAGATACTCAGGAGTCTTCCTAAAGACTGGCAAGCAAAGACGACAGCGGTTGAGGAAGCTCAGGATTTAACCACCTACAAATATGACGAACTCATCGGTTCGTTGCTGACCCATGAGATATCCATGAAAAACTTGGAGGTGAAGGAAAAATCTGAAGACAAGAAGCAGAAATCCCTTGTCATGAAAGCTGACTCCACTGACGGGAGCTCAACTGATGATGAGGAGATGGCTATGTTCACAAGGAAGATGAAAAGGCTATTCAGGAAAAATGATAAATACTCTAAAAAGCCTTACAGAAAGTTTGATAAGTATAAAGCTGACTCAAACGACAACAAATACAAAAAGGACTGCTCAAAGCCCATTACATGCTTTGAGTGCCATCAAACTGGCCATATTAAGTCAAGCTGCCCCACATTGAGGAAAGATAAGAAGAGCGGCAAAAAGGCAATGGTGGCTACATGGAGCGACAGTGATGAGTCTTCATCAACAGAAGCTGAGGCCACCGAGTCAGCAAAGGTATGCTTCATGGCTGACGAACTTGCTGAGCCATGCGTCTCTGATCATGCTGACCCCTCCGTTGAAACTGACGATGAGGAGCAATCAAATGAGGTAATATCACTTTCTCTGCTCAGAAATGAAATGGGTAATGCCCTGAGTGATCTCTATACACTTATCAAAAAGTGTAATAAGAAAATTAAAGCACTCAGCAGGCGTTGTGATGAGGTTGAAGAGGTCAAGCTGAGTGACCTCAGATACCTTCTTCAGGACAACTCAACGTTGTATGATAACATAAAAATCATACATGAGTCTGTCTCTGAAGTCCAATCAGTTTCAAAGAAACTGAGAAAGGAAGTCACAACTATCCAGAACCAATTAAAGGTTCCAAATAAAAGAAACATTCCTCTGAGAACTCAGTACCAAGGTACTCAGCAGAGATGGAATCCCCAGCGAAAAGTCCAGTGTGACTTTTGTGGGAAGTTAGGACACACCACTAAGGTGTGTTGGAACGCTCAGCACTGGGGTGTTGACAAGTCAGTGAAACATCCTAAACAGAAGGTCAGTTGTGACTTCTGTGGAAAGAATGGCCATACTGTCCATGTATGTCGCCATAAAATAAAATATGATGCTTTACCTATTGCACCTAACAAGCAAGGACCCAAAAAGAATTGGGTACCTAAAAGTAACTAGTTACAATTCAGGTAAGCCTGAGGTGTGTCGAGAAGTCAAAGATGTGCTATATTGACAGCGCATGCTCAAGGCATATGACGGGTGATGAAACTCAGTTCATCATGTTTGAGCGTAAACGAGGAGGGAGCGTAAGTTTTGGAGACAACAAGAAGGGTAAGATAGTAGGGTCAGGAACCATTGGAGGTAATCCTACTATTGAATCTGTCTCCCTAGTCAGCGGACTCAAATATAACTTACTCAGCGTAGCTCATCTATGTGACAATGGGAGAAAAGTTATATTTGATGCTACTGGATGTAAAATATACGAGGGTAAAACAAATGAGTTAATATTAACTGCCCCTCGAATAGATAATGTCTTTATGCTAGACTTAGAGAAAAAGTTTTCAAAAACTGTGTGCTTAGTATCAAAGGAAGAGAATTCCTGGCTATGGCACAGGAGACTTGGTCATGTAAGCATGGACCTCCTGGCCAAATTAGCAAGAAAGCAATTGGTTGAGGGACTGCCCGAACTTAAATTTGAAAAAGATCAATTATGCCACGCTTGCCAAGCTGGAAAACAAACCAAACAATCTTTTCATAGCAAAAACATTGTCTCAACTAAGCGTCCGTTAGAGTTACTACACTTGGATCTCTTCGGTCCAGTCCAGCCGCTGAGTCTGGGTGGAAGAAGATTTTCCTTGGTCATTGTAGATGACTTCTCTCTGTACACGTGGGTCGTCTTGCTGGCCAGCAAGGATGAAACCTTTGAGACATTTTGAAATTTGGTTAGAAAAATTGAAAATGAAAAAGACCTAAAATTAGCTCACATCCGTAGTGATAATGGTGGAGAATTCAAAAACCAAAAGTTTGTTGAATTCTGTGAAGCCAGCGGCATTGACCACAATTTTTCTGCTCCTAGAACACCTCAGCAAAATGGGGTTGTAGAAAGGAAGAACAGAACTCTGGTTGAAATAGCCAGGACAATGCTGGATGAGCATAGGCTTCCAAAGTACTTTTGGGGAGAGGCTGTTAACACAGCATGCTATATTCTTAATAGGGCTCTAGTTAGACCCATATTAAAGAAAACCCCCTATGAACTTTGGAATGGACGAAAGCCCAATATTGGATACTTTCGTGCCTTTGGCTGTAGATGTTTTATTTTAAATACCAAAGATAGCTTAGCAAAGTTTGATTCAAAAGCTGATGAGGCTATCTTTTTGGGCTACTCAACAAACAGCAAAGCATACAGAGTTTTTAATAAGCGAACTCAAGTTTTAGAAGAGTCAGTACATGTAGAGTTCGACGAAACTGACCCTGTAGGTAGATACCAGCCGCTGACCGAAGATGATCCACACTCAGTAACCACCGCTGACCAAGAACCAGCTACTGAGTCATTCACGAAAAGGCTGACCAAGAGTAAGAGTGAACCTAAGATTACTTTTACTGACCCATCCACTTCTGTAGAGATTGTTGAAACAGAAACGGCACAAGACATGAATCTACCTAAAGAGATAAGGATCCCAAGAGGGCACTCAGAGAGTGCGATCCTTGATTCTGCTGGGAATACCCTGATGATGAGGAATCAACTCAGGAAGTACCTCAGCAATGTTGCTTTCATCTCAGTTCAAGAACCGAAGAATTTCACTGAAGCTGAGTACGATGAATTCTGGATGAACGCAATGCAAGAGGAGCTCGATCAATTCAGAAGAAACGATGTATGGGAGCTAGTGCCTCATCCAAAGAGTCAAAAGACCATTGGAACAAGATGGATCTTCAGAAACAAGATGGATGAACAAGGGAATGTAGTCAGGAATAAAGCAAGGCTTGTAGCTCAGGGCTACAGTCAGCAAGAAGGTATTGACTACGGTGAGACCTTTGCCCCAGTGGCAAAGCTAGAGGCAATTAGAATTCTATGTGCATATGCATCTTATATGAACTTTAAATTATTCCAAATGGATGTCAAAAGTGCATTTCTTAATGTAGTTAACGAGGAGGTTTATGTAAATCAACCTCCAGGTTTTGAGGACCCTAAGTTCCCAAACCATGTTTACAAACTCAAAAAGGCTCTGTACGGCCTCAAGCAAGCACCACGTGCTTGGTATGAGAGGCTGGCCAGTTTCCTGCTGACTAGAAATTACGCCAGGGGCAAAGCTGATACAACCTTATTCATTAAGAGAAAGGGTAAAGATACCCTGCTGGCCCAAATTTATGTTGATGATATAATATTTGGTGCAACTAACGAATCTATGTGCAAGGAGTTTAGCAAACAAATGCAGATTGAGTTTGAAATGTCCATGATGGGAGAACTCAACTTCTTCCTCGGTCTTCAAATTAAACAAGGAAAGAATGGCATCTTTATCAGTCAAGCCAAATATGCCAAGGAGATATTAAAGAAATATGACTTGGAAAATTGCAAGCCAATATCCACTCCTATGGGCACTGACACTGTCCTCTGCGCTGACGAGAATGGTAAGTCAGTAGACAGAAAATTGTATCGAGGTATGATAGGCTCTCTACTTTACTTAACAGCCAGTAGACCGAACATTCAGTTTTCAGTATGCTACTGTGCTAGATATCAATCTAACCCTAAGGAATCTCATTACATTGCTGTAAAAAGAATCCTTAGATATTTGCAAAGCTCAGTGAACGCAGGTCTATGGTATCCAAATACTCATGATTTTACACTCATCGGATACACTGACGCTGACTATGGACGGGATAAGCTGGAACGTAAAAGCAACTCTGGAGGATGTCACTTCTTAGGAAGCTGTCTTGTTTCCTGGTTCAGCAAAAAGCAGGCGTCAGTAGCCTTGTCTACCACTGAAGCTGAGTACATTGCTGCTGGTCATTGTGCTGCTCAAGTCCTATGGATTAAGCAACAGCTTGAAGACTATGGTGTTCAAACAAAGACAATTGAAGTCAAATGTGACAATAAAAGTGCAATTGATCTTTCAAAGAACCCAATTCAACACAGCAGAATGAAGCATGTCAGCATCAGACATCACTTCATTAGAGACCATGTACTCAAGGGTGAGATCAAGCTGACCTTTGTCCCAACGGACGAACAGCTTGCTGATATCTTCACGAAGCCACTAGATCGTGAGCAGTTCAGCATACTGAGAGAAGCAATTGGTATGTTTAATCCTCTTCAGTAAATTCCTGTGCTAAATGAATATGAATGCTGAATGATTGGTTTTGCTGAGTAACTCATAGAAATTGATTGAACATGAAATACTGAGTAAACTTGCACACTGAGTAAGTTAGTTTAAACTTGAACTTAGAAATCATTCCTTCATGCAATACTGACCACTCAGAATATCAAACGCTTAGTATTCTAAATGCTGAGTGTTAGATCCGTTAGAATAAATGCAATAGCACGTGTATAGCCCTGGTATGACGTATACGCCGTATGTGTCATAAATGCCAGGATCTTTGTCGGTTCACAATCCTAAGGCAAAACTGACACATGGATTCGATTAAAATCCACACCACACCTTACCTCTATAAATAATGGCTAATTCCCCATTTTTATTCTTTACGCTTATCGAACTATCAAGCAAAGAATTTATTTCTCTCTAAAATCCCTCTAAGCTTTCCCATCCTCAACAATGACTAAGGTTTCCTACAATATCTCCGGTGCCGGCCACCAAAAGTCCAGCTCCGATGAACCTACAAGGAATCCTCCAACACCCAGCAAAGGACAAGCTGGCCAAACCTCTGGTCAGGGAAAACCCGTAAAGGTCAGGACCTACTCCAAGGTCTTTGAGAATGTCCGCGAATGGAAAGTTGAGCCCTCAAGATGGGTCTCTGAAAACTTCGTGCAAAATGAACAACCGTTCTGCGAGTGGATTTCACAGAATGGATGGACTGGGCTATTTTCGGTTAGGGATGAAACCTATCCTGACCTGGTGAGGGAGTTTTACCACAACCTCAAAGTTGCAAATGACAACACTGACTACCTGTGCACTGTGGTTAAAGAGAAAACCATCTTCATCAACCCTCTCTACATAGGAAATCTGCTCAAGTTGAAAACTGAGGGAGCAAGGCTGAGGAGATCTAGAGATCAGGATGGCACTGGGTATGAACAAAACTTCTGCAAACCTGAGGGCCACTCAGGAGAAGTCTCAGCTTCATCAATGGGTCAGCACCAGAAGATGGCTCATTATTTGATGACCTACTTTATCTACCCAAAGATAAACTGCACTACATCAGTAACCAACTTCGAGCAATGCTTTATATGGCATATGCTGACGTACACTCCCATCAACATGCCGGTATTTCTTGTTGCTGGCTTCCTACGCAGCTATGGTACGTTGAGGCTTGGTTCAATCATCACCAGAATCCTCATTGACCATAAGGTTGATCTCGAAGGTGAGGAGAAGACTCGAGGAACTGAGATCACAACTGCCTCACTGAGAGCTCTAAAATTTGGACAGCCTTTGAAGAAAGGAAAAGTTGCTGCTGCTGCTGGCCAAGCTGAAGAAACTGCTGAGCCAAAGAAAGGAAGAAAGACTAAGGCCCCAGCTTCCCGCAAAAGAAAAACTGCTGAGACTCCTTCCCAAAACATTGAGTCTCCAGCAAAAAGACAGAAGTCAGCTGGTAAGTCAGCATAGAAACGAAACAGGCAAGGTGAGCCTGGAACTGAGGAAGCTGCTGAGCAACCTCAGAAGAAGCAGAAACCTTCTACACTGACTCCACTGAATGCCATACCTACAGACTTCGTTGTACCGGGTGACTCTCACTTCACCCAGTGTCAAGGTACAGAAGCTGAGCATGACGAACATGAGGTACAACTGGATGACCACTTCATCTCTCAAGTTGAGGAAGAACTTGATGGTGATAGTACTGAGTCAGAAGAAGAAGAAGAAGCCAGTGGCCAGGATGATGCTGAGGAATCTGAGGAGACAGCCAGTGAGCATGGAACTGAGCAGGCTAATACTGGGTTGGATGCTGAAGATGAGCAAGTACTTGACCAACAAAATGTTGATCAAGTCCAAGTACAAACTGACCAACCTGCTGATGAGCAACACGAATCTTCTCCTTCTCACTCAGGAGATCCTACTCAGACTGTAACTCCACCCCGTAGAAGGAGAAAGTTGGTTAAGGCCAGTGAAAAGCCTGTCAGTGAAGATTTTGTGCCACCACCAACTCTTCCTGACTTTACCATTTCAAAGGCAACTAAGGACCCCTCCTCAGTAAAGCTGAAATTTTTCAAACGTCAAGCAACCTCCACTACATCGGCGCCATTAGAAAAGCAAGCCTCTATTTCTTCTCAACAGGAACATGCCAAACCAAATGCTTCTGCCACCTCAACTAGTCAGGTTGAGCCGCTTACTGTTCATGCTACTTCTTCAAGCATGGTGTTGACTCCACACACTTCTACCATCAGCATAGATAGTATTCGGATTATCACTTCTCCAACTCAACTCTCTGCCGATCAATCAACTATCCCTAAAACTCAATTGCAGATTGAGGATGCTATTCCAGTCACTGACCAGGTCACTCCTTTCACTCCTCTTCCTTCCGGTCATACTGATGTCCCTGAAGGCTCTCAAAGCTATGTGAATGCCACTGAGTCCGGCAAAAAGCTCATTGACTCAGTTCAAGCGTTGATCCGAGACCTTCAACATTCCACTCCTGCTGCTGCTGGGTCTTCATCTATTGAGACCACTCAGCTCTCCCAGGTCACTCATCTTCTCAATGAAGTTAAGGGCCTCAAGGACTTGCTGAACGTCATCATATCCTTTCAAGCACAGCAAGCTAAGCAGGATTCAATAGCCAAGCTGGCTGAGATACAGCTGACCACCGTGCAACACTTGAACTCTTTACAAGAACAAGTTCAGAAATTGTCAGCTGTGAACACCGACTATGCCACCTCATCTGAAGTAAAGATGATTTTTGCTTAGCTTCACACCGAGCAACTTAAGACAATTGAGCAAATTGTTTCTTACAATCAGTGCTCAATAGAGCAAATAGGTGAGGCTATTCGCTTGCTTAATCTGAATAAGCAAGAAATGGATACTGACGCACTGAAACAGCACGAGATGCAGTCGATCATACAACAAACTTTCAACCACATTCGGCATAACAATATTCAATGTCAGTATTACGACACAACCTTTTTGAAGACTTTTCACCAAATCTTTGCTGGTCTTACTGAAGCTCTCATCTGGCAAGGCAAAGCTCAAGCGTTTAGCATCAATATGCTCAGTGCTGCTGACCTCAACATACCCGAAGAGGTATCAACTGATGGAGTTGCAATTTTTGACGGCGTTAATGAAAGCGCTGAGAAACTTAAGGAGCTGTCCCAAGAACTGACTCGAGCTGCCTTAACTGATGCCTTCAGACTTCCTCCTCCTGATGCTGACAAAATGGGGGAGAAAGAACAAGCAGCTAGAGCTCAGCATGAGCGAAGTCAGTCGCAACACAAGAAAAAGAAATAGATAGGCTAGCTCAGTATAGACTAAGTCAGATGAAATCTATATGCCTTATCTATAAGTCTTATTGTGTAAACACTGACTACTATCAATATATCATATCTGCATGTTTTATTCCTATTCCTGAGTTATGATATATATTAATACATGTTACTGTGTACTGAGTCATTACGTATCTTCAATTAAATCAGCTATGTTTTGTACTTATAAATCTTATTGAATGAATCAAATGCTGATAACATGTTTGACATTGTCCTATGTGCTTATAAAACATTGTTTGTTAAGAATCCATTGAACAACAAATTACTCAGCGCACTCTATATGATTAAACCTTGCGCTTTATACTGAGTAAATAGAATATGTTTAATAAGCTGACCTATATCTAAAAACTGACCTTAGACTTACTCAATTAAACCTTTAAATGTTTAGAGTAAAACTAAGTCAGTAGCTCAACCCTTATGGGGGAGTTTGCTAAATTATACTAGGTCAACTATCATGGGGGAGCTCATACTGAGTTCCTTGCTGAATAGTTTTGCCAACATCAAAATGGGGGAGTTTGTTGAAACACCTTTTCACATAATTTTGATTTGACAAAATTGTTTAAGTATAATTGAAATACATATTCTAAAACACACTAAGTTTAAATGCTTTGATTTATTCTACTAATGTGTTTGTTCAATGTTGAGTTAAAATTGTTTATAAGACACAAGAATTAAAAGGCCCAAGCCCAATATGGAAGTCAAGGCCCAAGTCAAACAACTCAATACAACTCGGCCCGCGTTTGTTAAAACGCTGTCGCTTTGGACAAAACACAACTCAGCAAAGAGAAGGATCTAGAAGACCTTCGGGAACAACTTCAAGATGAAGCTGCTGGGTAGTCTCGACAAAGCGTACAAGACAGCAGCTGGCAAATGAAAACTTCCAGACAAAGTATTTCTACTTTGGATAAAATTCAGACGACACAGTATGCTGTCCAGTTGACTTTACCATAAAAGGAGAGACAGTCTGCTGAGCTGACCGAAGACAGAAGATACACAAATCTGATTGGCCGAGAGCTCTGAGCAAGTCAGGATGACAACGACATGTAGCCGTTTCCCTCCAACGGTTATTTCGAAATTCGAAATGACCGATGCCCAGACGTCTCTATAAATAGTGCCATCAGAAGCTTCACTCAATACAGAACTTGATCAAGCCATTACGCTGACCAAATTTCTACACAAGTTCTGCAAGCAAAGAATCAAAGCAAAATCTTACACTACAATTCTTATATCCGTGTAAAAGTCTAGAGTGATTGTTTCAATCGTCTAAAGTGTCTTAGCAAATCTTTGTATAGGACAAAACACTTATCATTTCTAGAGATAGAAAGGAGAGGCTGAGTACTCGGTTATAGTACTCAGCGTGAGATTAGGATTGAGTAGAGGTATAGAGGAAGGTACTCTTGTTATACTCAGTTGCTAAGATTGTAAAAGGTTTGAGGCTCCACCTTTAAAGAGCTCAGTAGAGGATTCGAAATCTCGGAACGTGTTCCGGGGACAGGACGTAGGCTTAGAAGAAGCCGAACCTGGATAAATCTGCTGAGTGAAGTATTTTTTACCTTTAGCTCCTTATATATATTGCTTGCTTAAAATAACCAAAAACTGACCAAGTAAAGAGGTCAAGTAGAGTTGTGCGCGTTGAACATCTGAGCTCAGGAATAGACTCTAAGTGTTATCTCCTGACTCAAGCTAAGAAACTGACCTAGTCACCAGTTGACTAAGCCAGTATCTTGCTGTTTACTCAGCACCGCTGTTAAAACCTTTTTCCTTAGAAAAAGAAGTCTGCCCTAATTGCAAAAAAGTTTAAATAGTTCCTAACCCCCCCTTGGAACTATACTTGCAACCTTACAAGGGACCAACATTAGCATCCCAAAATTGGTCCAGGTCCCATTAAGTCCTATCTAAATCCAAAATTTCAATTTTTTTGGACATATGTTAGGCCATCTCTAATTCAAAATTTCTAATTTTTTTGCATGTTAAGTCTAAATTAAATCCAAATTTCTAATTTTTTTCACCTATTAGGTTTTCTTTTAATCTGAATTATTTCTATTAGACATCGATTTAGCAATTTTTTTATATATACACGAAGTCCAGTCCTTTTGGGATGAGAAATGGAACTCCAGAACTTTTGGGATGGATGTGTCCCATGGTGCACACCAAGATTACTCATCCCTTTCAAAATTGGTACCGGATTAGTTAGGTTCACTTTGAAATGCTTTGTTAGGAGTTTATTGTGGCAATCTTGTTGTAAATTTTGATAATGTTATGATTTTAATGTTGTTATTGTGGCAATCTTGTTGTAAATTTTGATAATGTTATGATTTTAATGTTAGAATCCGTTGTTGTTTGCCATTTTTTGTTATATACCACTTCGCGAATTAGCTTCAAAACACATCCAGGCTTCGCATATGCGAATTAAATTCATCAAGTAAACCAAACTTTAGCTTCGCAGAAACCAAACATTAGCTTTGCATATGCTAATTAAATTAATCAAGTAAACCCAAACATTAGATTCGCAGGCTTCGCATAATATGGAATCTGCGAAGTCAGACGGGAGGGGGCGAGACGCGCGTAAATATTGAGGGTATTATGGGAAAGTCACACAAAATCAGTTTAGATATGTAGTATGTTGAGTAAATGTGTTAAATATGTAAATCGGCTTCACATTTGACCCATGTTTGTAATTAACCCTTAGTTTAAAGAACTTAACCACATTTCTTTCTCCTATAACCTTTGTCTCTTGAATCTCTTTCTCCTATAACCTTTGTCTCTTGAATCTCAATTGAGCTCTCACTTTCTTACTCTTGTTATTCAATCTTATTTTTTTAATATTTATAAATATACTCATCATATTTTTAATATTTACATGTTTCCCCATGTTTCCATTCTCTATGTTTTTTTGGAAATTATGTTTTCTAGTATCGTTCCGTTTCTTTTTCCATATCCCTTTCGGTTTCCGAGACGGCCTTGTGTTTTTTTTTAACAGAGATGCTTCTCAAATACTTAAACCACAACATTTCTCCAAATATACGTCTTATGATTTAAGTGGACTCTAGGTTCCCATTAAATGTCTATCACGTCCATAGACATGTAAATCCATTCTATAGCATGTTTCTGTAATATTGATATAGATGAAATAAGTATTAACTTCTTATCTTGCCTTCTCTCTTTTCTTTCATGTTTGCCCGAATCTTTGTCATATGGAAGCTTCTACATATTTAATTTAAACGATAACTTAGTTTCAGCAAAATCACATTTTTTTTTTTAAAATTCAGAGACAACTACTTTTAGGCAAACATCAAACTCAATATGTGAACCAAACAGTCTTTGTAATGTCAGTTTGTTTCGGTTTTTAAAAACTACATTTTGTTTCTTAATTCTGAACACGAGATCAAAAGTGTTTTGTAAAATTTAAAAACATTGATTCTAGCCAAAAAAAAAAAAAATCAAGTACTATCTACTGGCTACAAGCAGCAAACAACGAACACAAAAGGTTCAGTAAGTTATAAATGCTAGATAAATGAGGCATAAATATATTTTTACTAAAAGGATCTTGAATTATACAACATCCCATGAAAGAACAACATGTAATTGCCGATGTTCAATGTCTATAAGAATGGCCATAACGTCGGCTGATCTTATACATGTCAATGTCTTGAAGTTGCGGCACACTTGTTGCTGTATGCTTGGCTTGATCATCAAAAGGCCGACAGCTCGACAGATGAGTGTTAGCAGCAAGGATAAAGACCAACATTATTATAGCTGAAATTGAAATTCTCATCGTGATTCCTAATTCTGAAGAAAATAAATAACTGGATAGCAGAATATATATATATATTATAACTTCAATATCTAAGAGGATCTGAAAAGCTTCTGAATCATTAAGTGAAATCCAATTGCAAGGGCATATAATAGAAATTGATCTTTATGAAAATGGAATATAGCAACCTTAAAGTGGAGTTTGGTCAGTAAAACCTAACTAATTTCTGATTTTTTTTCCATTTTCTGTACAATCAATTCAAATGAAAGTGGGGATAAGGTATCAAAAATGACTTTAAGGGTATTAGGGAAGTGACAATTTGACCATCACTTACAAAATAACACCAGTTTAACCTCAATGTTTATGAAATTCTATCAATTAAACCCTAATATTTTAACCCTTTCATTTCCAATGAAACTAGACGAGGTTATAATTGCACCATTTCCCAACGTTGGGATTAAATGGGGTTATTTTACCCCTAACGTCTAAAATAATCCAATTTTACTCCTAACGTTGGTCAAGAGCAATTTTACTCCCAACATTGACAAGTTAGGTCAATATGAGAAATAATTATTGTCTTCACGGTCATGAATCTTAATGAACAAAATATCTATGTTTTATAATAATGTGTGAAATTAACCCAACTTGTCAATATTATGGGTAAAATTGCTCTTCGCTGCCAACGTTAAGAGTAAAATTGCACCATTTTTTTTTGAAACAAAAATTGCACCATTTTAAACGTTAGGGGTAAAATTGCTCTTGACTGCAACATTAGGAGTAAAATTGCACAATTTTAAACGTTAAGGATAAAATTGCTCCTGGATGTAACTTTAGGGGTATTTTTTTCGCCTTATCCATAATGAAAGGTTGACTATCAATGAGGATCTGAAAAGCTTCTGAATCATTAAGTGAAATCCAATTGCAAGGGCATATAATAGAAATTGCTCTTTATGAAAATGCTATAAAAGCAACCTTAGAGAGGGATTTTGGTCAGTAAAATCTAACTAATTCCTGATTTGGGATGGATTTTGTTTCCATTTTTGTACAATCAATTCAAATGGAGTTTAAGTGGGGATAAGGTATCAAAAAAGAATTGAGGTTATTAGGGAAGTGACCATTTGACCCTCACTTACAAAATAACACCAGTTTAACATTAAAGTTTATGAAATGGTGTAACATTATTCTAACCCTTTCTTTCACTAGAAATAGATGAGGTTATAATTACACCATTAATTCCTAAATGTTTGGATTAGGGGCCGTTTATTTTAGCTATGTTTGATGTTACGGTTTGCTGTTTGCCATTGGAAAAAGCTATAGCCTTCAAAGTACTTAATATTAGTCATAGTTATTGGAATTTTAATGGACAGAGAATCGCACTCCAATTACCTAAGATTTCATTCTAATGTCTAAAATGATGCAATTTTACTCGTAACGTTGGAAGCCGAGAACAATTTTATCCATAACGTTAATAAATTGGATAAATTTAATAAATAATTCATCAAACTGTTTTCTCGGTCATGAATCTTGTTATGTACATTTCACACGTGCGTTATTTTATCACAGAATTTATAAATATTAATTTCTAATTCTATTATTAAATTATAAAAAAACATGAAATCCTTTTTTAGAACGAATTGATATTCAATTGGTGCATGAGAAGGAACAAAAATATTTGTGTTTTATATAATATGGGTAAAATCGATCCAAATTATCAACGTTACGGGTAAAATTGCTATTGACTACAAATATTAGGAGTAAAATTGTACCATTTTAAACGTTAGAGATAAAATTACTCATAACCTAAAACGTTAGGGGTATATTTGTACAATAACCCATTTAGAATTTAATTAGTTTTAACTTTTTATTTGTTAATTAATTTAATTAACTTTTATTTTGTTACTCTAGTGATCTTTACTGTAAAACAATAAATAAAAGAAAGTTCCAATTTTCCTTTTTATATAATTTTTAGTGCGGATTGGATCGTGGTTGAATCGTGATTCAACTTTAAACCATTAATTTTTTTTTTCGGTTCATTGAACAATCCGGTTTGACAACTATAGTTTCAAAAATAATAATTTTATTTCAATAAAATTAGTAGATGTCAAATTTAATTTCAATAAGTATTGTGGTATATTATATTTATGTATAAAATCTCACTTGAATATTGATTTGAAATAAAAGACAAATGACTATATATCAACTAGTTTACATGTTGTACAAGGACATGCTTTTTTTTTTTTTTTACCAATTAAGGTTGGCTTGAGATGGCCTCAGGTTGCTTAAACTAGTGATCTCTGGTTCCACCTAAAAGGTATCTAACGAGTCTCGAACCGAGTAACTGGAAAAAAAAAAAAACAAGGACGTATTTTTATTTTTTTTGTAATAGAATAAGTCATATAGAACACACGTGGTTATCATATGTATCTATTTTTTTTGAATGAATAATGGATATCAATTCGTTATAGACAAGTTGCCAAACTATTGCAGGACAATCCTCTATCAGGATGATCGGGTCATTCGTATCCAAGGCCCACTTAGCAAGGGAGTGGGCAATCCGATTCTCTTCCCTGTAAACAAATTGAATTGAACACCGTTGAAAAACTGAAAACCAAGCTTTGACATCCTCGTACTGGAACCGGAGAGAAGAGTTTGGGAAGCTGTCCTTCTGTAAAGCATGGACTACAATTTGCGAGTCCGTTTCAAGGATAACGTTATTGAAGCAGCAATCCCGTGCAAGCCTAATTCCTTCAAAAACTGCTTGTAGTTCAGCCTCCTCCACCGATTCGCAGCTCCTCATTGGAATGCCCGCTGTCGCCATCACCTCTCCCAGCGAGTTACGCGCGATCAGACCAGCTCTACACGTAAGGCCATTCACCCCTTATTTGGCGTCGCAATAAATTTTTACCACACCGGTCGGGGAAGGGGACCACAATTTCGTAGCTTGCTAGTTTAACCGTCTCGTAACCTCCTCGTGCTGGTTGTTTGGTAATAAAGGAGCCGAAATGTGATCAAGTTCGACAAGGTAATCCGCAGCTTTCGTTATGACCAATTCTGCCGACAGCCATTTCTTCTCATGAACAAAGACGTTCCTCCTGTACCAAATCCACCATAGTAGTGTGACCAACATCCTAATTTCCCTTGCAGGTAATGTATCAAAACAAGCCTGCAACCATCCTCCAATATTTCCAGGACCAATTTTATCCAGCCGCAGTTGGAAATCTGCAGATTTCCAGATTTTCCTTGCTTATTGGCTGTAACGTCCGTGTCCAAAAATTTAATCTTTATACTCAAAAGTTTAATCTTTATATTACTAGTTCAACTAAAAATTAAGACTTTAGGTTGATTTAATTTGGTGATGAAACTAGTTCCTAACAATAATTTAAAACCTTCTTTAGAAAAATAAATATATATAATAATTAAAAACCTTAATGTAACTATAATAATTTATGTATATATATTTACTTCCCATCCAAACCTACTAATTAAATGATACACTAAACAAATACAACTAAAAGAATTGTTTTATAATTATTGTTTCCAGAATTATTTCTTAGTGTATATATTAAATAAACTATTATTTGGCAAGTGGGACTAAATTCATCAAATAGAGTATGGAAGAAATTGTGTGATTTCCAATTTAGAGAAAAGTTACATGTATCAATATATATGGAATTCTTTCTATGATTCATCACATAGTGGTCAAAAATATAGTTAACATTAGATACATGTGTCAACTTTTTAAAACTCAAATAAAATGAAATATACATGTGTCAATTAATTAACTAATTAACTAATGAATGTTGAATTATGATTAATTTACCAATTTAAGCTTGACATAAAATTTGCTATATATAAGGAGGAGGAGGGACGATATATATGGATATAAGGTGGGCAAATGAAGATTTGATATATTTTTAAAAGAAAAGCTTTCGATAACAAACGATCCGAGTCCGACTTTAATCAAAGTGTCTCGTGTGGAAAGACTAGAATTTGTAACGTTTACAAGTTGTCAATGGATCATGGCGATTGATTTTCGGTGACCAACGACGATATTTTAGTAACTGTATTTTAAATCTAAGTTATTTTTAAAATGTTCTAATTATGATTTTGAGTAATTCTGGTTTAGTACTCGTCAAATTTTAATAGGTTTATACCTAGTGATTTATCAAGTCTATAGGTTATTAATAAAAATATGAAATTTGGACAGTTGTCCTTTAAATTTATCGTAGTGAAATTCAATTCGGTATTAATGGGCTTTTAGCAGTGTCATGAGTTTAAGGTATAATCGGTCCAAATTAACTACGTCAGTTCAAAATTAATATCTCAGTGACCGAAAATAATCCAATAAGAATATTTCGATTATTTTAAATTCTATTAATAAAATATTTTAAATAACTTTAATAGTTAGAATTAAAATACGTTGAAAATAGAAAGACTAATATTGATATTTGCCAAGTAAAGTCGGTATAAAGTCGAATATAAAATTAGTACAAGAATTTGAATGTAAAATTAGTTCAAATAGACTTATGATAATATAACGAGTCTAACACTATATTCGGTACAGATAAAATTAAGTTTCAGTTTTAAATTATTTATATAAAAGTGACTTTGAATACGTTTGCTTAAAATATATTGTTTAAAATATATTTCTATACTTTTGATTTTGATTATTAGAAGAATAATTATTTATCATCGTGGTATTTTGAAAATTAGGTTGGAAAACGAGTTTGACTATTTTATACGAATTGTTTTTGGATTGAAGTCCAAATATGATTTTTATGTTATGATATTTTGAAAGATAGATAAAATAGTTTTGTCCATCTAGGATTGCCCGGGGTAGGAGTTGTAAGTTGTAAGACCATACCTAAGGGCGGTATGGCCAGAGTGCACGACTGGTAGTCCTAACGTTAGGCAAGGCGAGATATGAGTGAGATATCTCGATTATTGATATGATTGATGTTATGATAAGCTACACGGGCGGAATTCGAGGATGGACACACACACAAATTTTGTATTACGTTTTGATAATGTTTGATGATTTGAATTATAATGTTTTACGTTTGTTTGATTACGAGTTGATTTGTTAAAGCGATTTATTTGATTACGAGTTGGTTTGTAAGTGATTTATTTGATTATGAGTTGGTTTGTTAAAGCGGTTTATTCGATTTGATTCGTTTTGATAAAACGTTATTCGATTTGATTCGTTTTGATAAAACGTTGTTCGATTTGATTCGTTTTGATAAAACGTTGTTCGATTTGATTCGTTTTGATAAAGTGATTTATATATATTAAATTATATAGTAATAAAGTGAAATATACAATTAAGTTATTAGCGAATCAATCTAACGTGTCAATAAGTTAAAATGAGTTCATAAGTTAAGAGAACTACATAATTAAGAGAACTACCTAAAATAGGTAGAACTACGTGGCTTTGATTCCCGATTTAAAGATTAAAAGACATTCGGGATACGTAGGAAGCTTGATAGAATTATCAAGTTGAAGCCAAATAAGTAATAAAATTTTAGGTTGTCCAAATAAATTTTTACCTATTAGAAAATAGATTCGTGCTTCAGACCGATAGCCGTTCGTTATTCTATCATCCGTTTGATACCTGATGCCGTTTTGGGTCGGGTGTGACATTGGCATTTTACAAAAACATGCATAATATCTTTGTTATTATGTTTACATACCTGACACTGTGTCATGGTTGTCACTCCTCGTCGCGCCAGTTCGCTTAGACAAGGTAAAATTCCTTTGGTAAGCTTCCAAAAAAAATGGAGGATTTTTGCCGGTAGATTCATACTCCATATGAACCGAAAACACAACTCGGACCTGACAGATTGTTCAGGGATGTCCGCTTCAGCCTGTCGTCTCGTTTCTATCGGGTAATAAGCACTACGGACCGAGAAAAATCCTCATATGTCCGCCCCCAGTACCTTTCATCCTTTGGATGACGAAAACTCAGTCGGATTCGCTTGATATCATCAATATCAGATTGTATTAATGTCTGTTCCATTTTATGTAAATCCCACTCACCATAAAAGGCACATATGTCCCGTATGCAGTGGCGAATATAAGATTGTTCGGTTGGGGGACCGATTTTACACGTGATGTGTAATTTATTTTTTTTTGCTAAATCGAACTTATTTAAATTTTTTTCATATATATACGTGTTATAATGAGAGTGGTCAAGAACAATTTTTAAGTACCAATATAAAACTTTTTAGAATAAAGCTATATTGTATTTAAGATTCTTACCATGTAAAAAAATTGTGTCTAATAGAAAAAATCAGATTTAGAAAGCGTTTAATAGAAAAAAAAAATAGAAAATTGGATTTAAGAATGGCCTAACAGGCCACAAAATTTAGAATGTTGCATTTAGAGAGGGCCTAACAGAAAAAAAAATTTGAAATTTTGGATTTAAAGAGGGCCTAACACGACTTTGTGCCAATTTTTGGTGCTGATTCAGCACCCGATCTAAATTTCTTAAAAACAGGGGGACCGGAACCACCACAACCTCAAATTTTGTGGAGACAGGGGGGCCGAAACTACTCGTGATGATAGTGGTTCCGGCGGCCGGAGGGGGCCGGCACCCCTGTCTCCGCCCCTGCCCGTATGAAGCTTAGTTGACTATATGGTCAACTGTTTCGTGTCATCTCAACTTCTTCTAGCCTTCCCTCTCTATCGGATTAGGCCTTCTTTCGCTTATTCATCACTAGCCCGACTTTCTTCTACTTGCTTATTCACCCTAGCCCGGCTTTCTGCTTTCTTCTGGCTGCTTATTTACATGCCTTCTGTAACTAACTTCTCCGCCTATTCGGCTTTAGATCAGGTGAACTCTTTCTTCCCTGTCTGGTTTTGAACCCTAACCAACTACTACTGAAAGAAGGGTTTCATCGCTAATCTCATTCTTGAATTCGATCTCTAACCTAATTACTTACACCGTCCTAGGTAAATTGTTAATTTTTAGCTTACAAGACTTTTGTTAGACCGTCCTAGGTGAAGGGTTGGTTGCTGAGACTAACTTACCAGATTCAAATCCTTCTCTTTCTTTATTCCCATTACTCTCGGCTTCATCGAATTCAAAGACTTATTAATTGCCATAACCTTCTTTCTTATTGCCATTGCCTTCTGCAAAGGGGAACAATAAAGGCAAGGAAATAGGCTGGTGTAGAGGTTACAATTTAGGGGAACAAGGACAAATACTAACGTAATGAAAAGACTAACGAATAGAAAGAGAGAAAGAAGATAGATCGAGGGAAGCTATAATTCTTGGGGACCCCTTGTTTCCAGATAGACTGGATCTGTTCATTTAGTAGCTACTACCGGAACAATTCATGACGAGGACTACCCATGCCATCAGGGCTGAAGCGTTTCCTATCAGAGATTAATATAAGATATATGATTGGATATTAACTATCAGTTCGAGCTTTTAGTTCAATTGGTTCCATAACATGGTATCAGAGCCTTTAGGACCAAACGGTCCAGGGTTCGAGTAATGACAACCTCATTATTAAAAACACATGGCGGGATGGGCTTATGCTCCAAATCCAAGGGGCAGTTGCGTGTGGGGGTGTGTTAAAGATTAATGTAAGATATATTATTGGGCCTTAACTATTAGCTCGAGCTTTTAGTTCAATCGGTTCTATAACAACCCTTCCGCGAGGACAATTAATAATGTTGGGGTTGCAATAGGCTTTTCCTTTTTGGTGACCCTTTTTCTTTTCTGGTTCTTCATCTCTTTATATTATAATAGCTGTTTACCAATAGTTAAAATAATAATTTTTAATGCATATTAAAGTAATTTTTTTTTTGGTAGAAAAAGAAAAGAAAAACGAACAACAACAAACTACCCAAGAATTAGCCTAGGGAAGCTAACCCCAATCCTATCTTCTAAGAGAAGAGGAGAGATGAAACTAGGGGAAACATGAAGGGTAGTAACGCCTAACGTCCCTTCATGGCCCGCCGCCGCCAAGCGATCAGCAACACGATTCTGCTCTCTAAAAATGTGTCTGAACTCTACGAACTCAAAGGAGGAGCAAAGCCTTTTAATAGCTTTGATGAGGTTGCGACTGTTAAGACCCATATAATGATTCTCAGAAATCATTTTGATTGCTTCCAAATTATCAGACTCCACTGAGAGCCTCTTAAAACCCAGCCTTTTAGCAAGATTGATTCTCAGAAATGCATATTAAAGTAATATGGCTCAGTTAATTGAGTTTTTTTAATGCACATTAAACTCTTTTTTAGTGATGAGATGTTTAATATGTGATATTATGTATGGTAACTATGTAATTACAGTTTCATTTTTGAATTGGAATTTAAAAGATTTTGTAATCAAATTGGAATTAAAAAGTTATATTCCTGATTTAGGTTTTCCTTTTTTATCACATATGGTAACTTGGTAACTTGTAATTAGGAGATAAGTAAATTTAAAAAAAAAGGAAAGATCCTAATTAGTAATTATGATTTGATTGATTAATTAGGATAAAAAATTAAATATAAATTTTCTTAACGAGGAACAGAGGCTTTATATAGGGCTAATTACAAATCTAACCCAATTAAGAGGGGTCATTTACATATCTAACACACTTTGCATCCATCTTACCACATTAGATCATTTCATCCATTTTGGACAATATTACCCTTAGTTCTATTGATCGATGGATCTGCTCTGCTTCTTCTTCTTCCGCTTCTTCTTCTTCTTCTTCTTCTGGTTATGGTTCTTCTTCTTCTTCTTCTTTGGTTCATCTTCTTCAATTTCTGATATCAATCGTTAGCGATTTTTGAAGTATTATGTTCAATTTCCCATAGAAATTCACTACAACAAAAACTGCCTATAGAGGCAGTTTTTTTCGCTTGTAGGGGCGGTTTTAACCGCCCCTACAAGGTCTAGGGGCGGTTTTACAAACCGCCCCAAATCTGTCGCCAAAGGGGGCCGGAGCTACGAATTAGTAACGAAAATCATCATCGACGGGGTAGAGTAAGAATTAGCAACGAATTTGTAGAGGCGGTTTCCTATATCTAATTTTAGAATCTCCCTTTCAACGCTAGGGGCGGTTAAAACCGCCGCTACATAAACACCCCTTCATAATTAATGCATTATTTAGTATATATATTACTTTTGATATTCCAATTTCCTACCTACCATATTATTTATTAATTAATCAAATTTAAATGTGCAAATCAATCCAAAAAGAACATATAATATAAAAAAAATCAACTTTCAATATATTACTAAATTCAATACATAATTCTACAACAAATGATTAATGAGTTTCAGATCAAATTCTTGAAGAACATGACATAAATTCAAGAGTGCAGATTGCCTTATTAATACATATTCAAGAACAGGAACAGCACATTCTACATTTATATATTTAGTTGAATTTCTCACACTCACTCACACTCAAGCTACAATCATCAATCATGGATGCTTCTTCAAATCTGAATACCATTTCATTTTCAGCCGTTATACTTACAGCTTTACTACTTTTACTAACTAAGATATGGAGAGCAGCAAATCCGAAATGGCTGACAAATATGGCGCTGTCTTCTCCTTGAGGTTTGGATTGCACCGTAGAGTTAAAATTTCCGATCACAAGGCAATGAAGGAATGTTTCACAATCAATGACAAGATCCTCGACCCCCATCAACTCAAGCTCAGATAATCCGCTACAACTATGCAGCATTTGGCTTTTCCCCATACGGTTCCTATTGGCGCAATATGAGAAAGCTAGCTATTATAGAGCTCCTTTCTAGTCAGAGGATCAAGTTATGCTATCTGTGATCGAGGATGATGATTCCCTGGGGCTTAAACAAGAAACAATAATCAAAGCAACAATTACGGTAACAAATATCATTTTTTGTAAGAAAGACTTGACTTGATTAAGCAAAATATATACATATATCTTTAAACTCCATATTATCATTATTGCAGGCAATTGTTATTGCAGCCTCAGACACCACAGCAATCACTACAATATGGGCATTATGCAACTTGTTGAACAACAGAAATGCAATGGAGAGAGCTCAAGAAGAACTAGACCAGAAAATTGGAAAGAATCGATCCGTACAAGTTGATGATATTGAGAAACTGGAGTACCTGAGGGCTGTAATTAAGGAAACACTGCGATTATACCCTGCTGCTCCATTAGGAGTTCCACGTCAGGCAGCTGAAGATTGCTACATATCCGAATACTTTATTCCCAAAGGAACTCGTCCCTTTACAAATTTTTGGAAATTGCACAGAGACCCCAATATTTGGTCCAATCCTGATGAATTCATACCTGAAAGATTTTTGACAAAGCAATCGTATTTGAGAACCTAAATTTACCTTATCGGAAGCAAGATAATCATAACGTTTCCTGTAGAAACACAACTGAAAACCAACAGAAAATATAAGATGGAATTAATTGATAGCGTTAAATCCCACTTGGTGATTTACCTTTAAGTGGATGGCTCGCAGGCTTGGTGATCAAAGGTTGCAAAGTTAAAATAAGCTCCAAGCTGTATACATTCACAAAAAGACCAAACAAATTAAAAAAATTACAGCTATATTTTTGTTGGTCTCAAAACTGAAAACATCAAGTTTCAAAGTGTGACATAAGAAAGTTTTATACTATTTTATAAAGAATCTCAAAGAAAACAGAGGAATTAGAGTCACGTTCACGGTTGAAAAATTTGAAAGAAATCAGAAAGGCTGAAACAAAGTGTGAATGGCTGAACTTGTTCGAATCATGGTATGGTAGATTCTGATTCTGAATCTACAAAATTATTGGAATGCAAGGAAATTGCTTTGATAAGATCCTAGAACCAAGGACAACTAGGCACTATATCTATGAGCTCATACTTGTAGGTGAGGATTCAAGAACATATTCATGTCTGACGTATGTTGCGGTGGTTGTTGTTCCAACTGAACCTCCCATCTTGCCTAAGCAACATAAAATGGATAAACTTAGTCATATTTGATCCATATTCTAGGACAAGAATATAGCGTTCAATTTTCCAATATAACGTTAAGTTGTAGTCAATTGAATTCTAGGTTATAATATAGAGCATACCAAACAAGTGTAAGAAGCTTGCATAATCTTGGTTCTGCAGTAGCTTCAACTAAATCAGCACAACACCCTATCACAGATTTCTCTCATAGTCAACATGTATGAGACAGCCATAGAAAGACATGTGCATACCTTGAGATTTATTAGTGGTTTTTCACCTTCATTCCCTGCATAACCAAAAACATACTACTGAATTATTGCAAGAAAGCTCATAGTTCACATGAAATATAATACACAACCTGAATTTTGTAGCATTGATACTTTGAAACAAAATGATAAGACTAAACTAATACCTAAAATTCATTTTGTAGCATTGATTCTTTGAAACAAAATGAAGGGCTAAATTGACTAGTAATCTTATTTAGAACCCTATAGCCCCTCCTACTACAAGTATGCTCAGTACCATTGCCCTAATTAAACAACTTGGACCAGTTTGAATCAAACACTTAAAAACTACATTTCACATGGCATTATGCAGTAAAATGCTAAATCCAAATATAGCTAACAAAACCAAAAGAATTACTAATTATATATAGTCTTTCAAATTAAGAAAGTCATTTCACAATAATATTAGAATTGAAAGTAGAAAATAGACATACACTTGAGCTCGGTGGTTTAGCTTCCAAGACACAGCAAACTTCCACTATGTGTTGAAGCGGAGGCTCCTGAGTGTACTCTGCAGTTAAGGCAGTTTTAACAGAACAGTGTCATCAAGATGATTTCCCAAATCATCAGTGCACCTGCAACAATTCAATTAACTTCACAACTGATCAGCTGAATGACACAAAAATTGCTAAAAGGCTACTAGGGATCACTGATGATTTCACCTTCGTGCAAACACATGCTCCTCAATCTGGAACAAGGTGGTCCGTTTTTAAAATGTGGAACAAGTACTCCTCAATCTGCAATGAAACACTGCCAGAGAGCCCATTGATAAACCTTAGTGGATGAGCAAGGCAGAATAAAATGCATCATTCAGTAGATTTTGTTATACTGAATCAATACTTCAGAGTTCTAAAAATTGATAAACTAGCAGCAGAAGAACCAAAACCTTGATATAATGCACAAGAAACATGGTAAAAAAAATAGCTATGCTAAATATCCTGCATCATCAAATGCTGCACTTTTTAGCAATTAATTATTGCTGCTCTAGCATATTGAATAGGACCAAATCAATGAGAAAACTTCCATTACAGTGTGATAGACAGTAAAGAAACATCAACATCCATAAATTTCTGCACTGGATTGGGTGAGAGAGAAACGAGCATACCTAAATTTGGAATCTGCAGTAGTGAGATAGAAAGCCCATGGGCGGTTTTGTAAACCGCTGCTAACAAAAGGCTGCCAAAGCCCATTTTTGTTGTAGTGATTGTATGTTTTTAGCTTATACGCCTACTTTTCTCGCTGGTCTTGTCTCTTTCTTCATCTGTAACGGTATCGTTTCAATTTTCTATTTTTTCCACAGTTTTCCACCATTTTTCTCCATTGTTGTCGCATTTGTGACGCAATTTGTCGTATTTCGTCACAAATGCGACAACAGTTGTCGCATTTCGTCGCAAATGCGACAACACTTGTCGCAGAGTCACAAATGCGACAAGAGTTGTCCCATTTGCGACGAAATGCGACAACTGTTGTCGCATTTGTGATGAAATGCGACAAATTTCGTCACAAATGCGACAACAATGGAGAAAAATGTTGGAAAATTGAGAAAATTGAAATGATACCATTATAGATGAAGAAAGAGGCAAGACCAGCGAGAAAAGCAGACGTATAAGCTAAAAACATACAATTTCTACGGGAAATTGAACATAATACTTAAAAAATCGCTAACGATTGATATCAGAAATCGATCTATGAATCAATAGAACTAAGGGTAATTTTGTCCAAAGTGGATGAAATGGTCTAATTTGGTAAAATGGAAGCAAAGTGGGTTAGATATGTAAATGACCCTTCTTAGTTGGGCTAGATTTGTAATTAGCCCTTTATATACTATATAAGGGTAATTAGTTACGCTTAATATGCACTTCTTTTTCTTGCTTGTCCATATGAAAATATTTTTCTTCCGATTCCTTTGATTGTGTTTCTTTCTACTTCTTGGTTGATATAGTTTAGTCCTCTTATTCATGATGTAACATAAAAAAACTATACCGTTTTTAGTCCAAAAAGCTTATTTCTCTTCTCATTGGGATTCGTGAGTTCCCTATTGGTTGGTTGTATTCAAGCTAAAATTCATCATCTGAAGTATAAAAAAATTTCAATTCGAGAGTATTTACTTTTATTTTTCCCAAGGCTTAAATCTTTTCCGAAGTCTTATGTTTAAATTGTGAACCTTAAAAACCGATTTCATTATATTAGAAAACAATTAGTAAAGTTTAAGGATCCATAAGTCTTGTGTTTTTTTTTTTTTTTTTTTCTCTCGGACGCAAAATTATACTAAAGTCTTAAACTATTCTCCATCTTCAAAATTTTCTTTTTGCTTAACATAAAAACTATGTTTTTTTTGGTTCCTTATATTGAAGAGAAAAATTCTCATTTCTTGTTATGGAGTATAAAAATGATTTGTCACATCTCATGTATGAGAAAACTGATTTCAACATATTAGATTTGTATTTTCACATCCATAGGTTTGATCCTAATTAGTAAAGTTTAAGGTTTGGTAGTTGTTATATGGATTATTTCCCTTTTTTCTCTTTCCAATGAAAAATTATGCTAAACTCTTGATTTCATCCATTATCACACCATTTTTCCCCCTTTTTACACAAAAATTCTATGTAGATTTTATAGTCTCTAACAAAGAGTAGCAGATAACCTAATTAGGTTACTTAGATTGGATTGTTTGTTTGAGTATGTCATTTTTCTTATTAGTTGTTAGGATAACTGTAAAAATACTCAAATATTGACATTTAGGAACAATTTTACTCATAACATCTAAAAGGGTTCAATTTTACCCTAACGTTGGCGGACAAAAGCAATTTTACTTTGCATGTTCACAAGTTGGGTCAATTACAAAATGAAATTAAAACTCAGAGTATTTTATTTCTCATTCTGTATCTGTGTATATTAGTTGGTTAATAAAAAAAATTCACATTTTTAATAATTTAATAATAGAATTGAAAATTAATATATTTAAATTCAGTAAGATAATAGAATTTGTTTTGTCTAACAAATAGAAAAAGGTCTCAAAAAAGGATTCTATAAAGCTGTTAGAAAGAATCATTTGATCAAATTAAAATGGTGAGGAGATTGGTTGGAATATGAATTTGGTATTACTATGAATAAGCTTATAATCTTAAGCCAACCAAGACAGACACGATTATCCACGAATATCAAGCTAAAAACACCATTCATCACGAGTTACTAGATCAAAATATTCATCATTTTCTATTCGTACCTGAACCTCATCCAAATGAAGCCACCCATAGACAACGAATAAAAATGAAGAACTTTTTGGTAGTACTTTATGAGGAATGTGGTTTTAGCTTGGTATTCGTGGATAATCATGTTTGTTTTTATCCGTTTAAGATCAGAAGTTTGTTCATAGTATACCGTAATCCTCTTCCCATTAATATCTTCCCCCATTTACTTTGATTACCCCATACTTTCTAGAATCCGAGATTTTTTCTTTTAGCCCTTTTTTCTATTTGAATAGAAGATATGGCAACTAAAAATAATACCACCACTAATGATCATTTTATGACACTCTTGAAAACTCTGGAACTTGACAAAAAAACATGACATTCACTAAGAATTGCGGGCTTTTCTGACTGAAGAATAAGGAGGGCATCAAGCACACTAGATTGCTGCCAATTATAGCAGCTAATGGATTGAATAAACTCAGTAGATCTCTTCCTTTTGGTACCCAAGCAGGCCAAGATAATGGAATTCGATTGCGATAAGTTATTAGGTGCGGAAGTTCAAGCAAAATTGAAGCGACCTCTATCTCATTATCATCCATATCGTACTTAGGCCTCAAGCAAAGAAGAAGAAGATTACATTTGATTTACCAAAGAGAAAAAGAAGAAAAAGACTGAATTTGATTTACGCAATTGACTTCCATTATCTTGCCTGCTTGGGATACCAAAAGCAAGAGATCTACCGAGTTTATTCACTGTGTTGGCTGCTGTAATTGGTAGCACTTGATGCCCTCCTTATTCTTTAGCCAGGAAAGCCTGCCAATAAATTTGATACTTCTATCCCTACGCCTCTCTCCTTCTCCTCGAGTGAATCCGATGAGAAGCCTAAACGCTTGAAAAAAAACTCTATGTTAAGCAAGTTTGTTTGTGTTGCACCAAAATAATGGTACAGGAAAACACATGTGAGGTTGGATTTTATCTGCAATTTTCTACTAGATTTTCCTATTCTACCCAATCAAAATATTTACAGCAGCTATAAAATCTCAGATCAGATTGTCAATTTAAAATCTCAGATCAGATTGTCAATTTGAAACGCAGGAGAACGAGTCAAAAAGCAGCAGTCAGAATGGCTAGCTGGTGGAGTTGGCCTCCAATGAGGCTCAGTCTTCATCTTCCTGGTCAAACCCGATCCTTGGCTGGAAAATCCATAAAAACCTCAATAAAATCTCTCAAAAATCTGTACCAAAAATTCATTTAATTAATTTACCAAAAATTCTATCAAATAGCAAGTCAAAATTGATTATTTTTGGAAAATTAATTTCATGAAATTTGGCACTAAAATAAGTTTTAATTTAAATTGACAATATTTTATTGGAAATAACACAAACATGATAGAAAACGTAAATAAATGCTAAAAATTGATGAAACAAAAATTAAAACTACCAAATTGACACAAAACAGACTCGAAAGGATTCAAAATAATCCTGAAAGCCGTACTAAAAGATATAGATTAAAATACCGCTATCAAATCTGTTCGTGCCTGGACATATATGTTTGATTGTAATTGACCAGCTCATCACAAATATAATCCATAGTTACATGT
Organism: Euphorbia lathyris; assembly: GCF_963576675.1. NCBI lineage: Eukaryota > Viridiplantae > Streptophyta > Magnoliopsida > Malpighiales > Euphorbiaceae > Euphorbia > Euphorbia lathyris. The sequence goes on from NC_088919.1 coordinate 68,342,781, forward strand.
TCAATAAGAAAAAACTTAAATTTGGAAATTACATTTACAAAAAACCTTTACATTCAGGAGCAATTTTACTCCTAACGTTTAAAATAGTGCAATTTTACTCCGACGTTGGTAGTCAAGAGCAATTTTACTCCTAACGTTGACAAGTTGGGTCAATTTAACACATCATTGTAAAATACTTATATTTTGTCTCTTATTCTACACCAATTGCATATCCGTTGTTTCTAAAAAAAAGATTTCATATTTTTTTATGATGTAATAATACAATTGGAGATTAAATTTTTTAAAATTTGACGAAATATTTTAAATTTTTATTTTATTTTTTTCAAATCTAATTATATGTTTGTGTTTGTTACTAATTAGTGATAAAATGACATACATATGAAGTGTAGCTAAGAAGATTCATGACCGAGAAGACAATCTAATGAATTATTTCTCAAATTGATCCAATTTATCAATGTAAGGGGTAAAATTGCTCTTAACTGCCATCGTTAATAGAATTTCTTAAACATATCAAAATCACTTCTCCTTTCTGAAAACTCAAACTGTTTCAAGCACACAAACATAAATCTCATTAAAATAAGGCCAACCAAAGACATTGAATAAAACATGGAAAAATACATAGAACTTCATCTTTTAAAAACTATTTACAACTATGTCAAGTCATAATTTTAGATTATGTTAAACTAGTAAAATCAGTACTTTTAATATATTTTAAGGATTAGAATTTATAAATTATGGTGTAAAATCATAATACATAGAGAATAATGACATATTAAGAATTAAGTTTGATTATATGACGTGCCGTTTGATAAAACTGAAAATTAAGTGCTCAAAAATTAAGTACTGAATTTTAAGTATTGAATATTATAAGTGCTGAAACTATTAAATTATATAAGTGTTTGATAAATATTTTTTTCTCAATAAAATGCTGGGACGCGGCTGAGGGTCCAGACATCCCAACTAGGTCGGCACCCTCGGAAAGCCTCAGCCAACCCGAATATTATTAATAAAAAGAAATAATTACAAAGGGAGAGTTAAAGAAAACGAACATGAGCTATGTTACAAAGATCATCAAAAATAAAAGAATTGCAAAATGGGGGAGCAGAGCTCCACCAAGTAATATCAGCGGATGTTTTTCCGAATTTTGCAAGACTGTCTGCTGCTTGATTTCCTTTCCTGAAGATGTGAAAAAACTTACAATTCATAGTTGCGCAGAGCTCAAGACACCGGAGCCAATCCTGTCGGATTATCCACGGGACATTTTTTGATTTACTTGTTAGTAGAGTAATTGCATAAGATGAATCAGATTCAATCCATAGATTAGTCCATTCTCGTTCCCATGCTGACTCCACGGCAAAGATAATGGCTTTTAATTCCGCAATGTGAGCGAAGGAGTCAGGAATATTGAACGCAAAACATCCCATCACAAATCCTCTAGTGTTCCGAAAAACTCCCGCAGCACCAGCCATACCAGGCGCTCCGGAAGCAGCCCCGTCAGTGTTAATTTTGACCCAACCCGCGGGTGGCGGGAGCCATCTGACAATGAGAAAATTCGGCTCCGGAGTAGGTCTGCTGCGAAACCCGGCACCCTGCTCTAACTCACTGATATGGTGATGCAGCTTGTGCTTTAGCATTTGGATTGAAGGGAGGTCCTCCTCAAAAACTGCTCTGTTTCTTATGTACCATATAAACCAAACGCAAGAGATCACCGTCCCTTGCCAAAGTTTCCTAATCTGCTTACAAATCCTCACTTCACGTAATTGGTTAAACAGAACCAGGAAAGTGTTCGCCGGAGCCGCTGTCACCGAGAACAGGTCGAGAAGGAACTTCCACAAGTTCCCCGCGGTACTGCATTTAATGAATAAATGGTCTAATGATTCAATATCCACTTTACAAAGCTCGCAAAGGGAAGCTAACGCGAAACCACGTCGCTGTAGATGAACCTGAGAGGCAAGCTTCCAATGGATAAGCAACCAGCAAGCCAGTGCACGACGAGGCGGGATAGACGGGCTCCAAATGAAGTTATGCCAAGGCACCGCTTCAGAGCGAGAAAGCGACTCATAGTAGCTGCGGGCGGAAAGGATGCCGGAATCGGATTTGGTCCAAATGCAGATATCGTCAGGATCCCATCCTTTAAAAACCCGCGGGTGGCGGGAGCCATCTGACAATGAGAAAATTCGGCTCCGGAGTAGGTCTGCTGCGAAACCCGGCACCCTGCTCTAACTCACTGATATGGTGATGCAGCTTGTGCTTTAGCATTTGGATTGAAGGGAGGTCCTCCTCAAAAACTGCTCTGTTTCTTATGTACCATATAAACCAAACGCAAGAGATCACCGTCCCTTGCCAAAGTTTCCTAATCTGCTTACAAATCCTCACTTCACGTAATTGGTTAAACAGAACCGGGAAAGTGTTCGCCGGAGCCGCTGTCACCGAGAACAGGTCGAGAACGAACTTCCACAAGTTCCCCGCGGTACTGCATTTAATGAATAAATGGTCTAATGATTCAATATCCACTTTACAAAGCTCGCAAAGGGAAGCTAACGCGAAACCACGTCGCTGTAGATGAACCTGAGAGGCAAGCTTCCAATGGATAAGCAACCAGCAAGCCAGTGCACGACGAGGCGGGATAGACGGGCTCCAAATGAAGTTATGCCAAGGCACCGCTTCAGAGCGAGAAAGCGACTCATAGTAGCTGCGGGCGGAAAGGATGCCGGAATCGGATTTGGTCCAAATGCAGATATCGTCAGGATCCCATCCTTTAAAAACCCGCTGAATATTCTGCTGAACCCCTTCCGGGAGATGATCAATGTTAATCCATTCATTACCACTTCTGAAATTCTAAACCGCTTCATACATAAACCTCTGATTACGAATCGGGATATCTAGTTGATTTGCCACAGAAGGAGTTATCCAACCATCCGTCCAAAAGTTCAGAACAGAGTTCTCACCAAACCACCAGATAACATCCTCTTTAATTTTCTCATAGATTGGTCTTGCAGAGACCCAAATGGAAGAGATGGTGACGTACCTCTTAGCTAGCCCGGAAGGTGCCAGAAACCGTAAACAGAGAAGCTTAGGTATAAAAAGCTTTCCGAGTATTAAATCCCATCAGAATTTTCCAACTAAAGCGCAATTGAAGAGCCCAAAATCTTTTATCCCCAAACCGCCGCTTCCAAATGACAGACAACAGGTTGACCAAGGTGCAGAAACAAGCTTGCGAGTATCTCTGTCCCTGGTCCAGAGAAAATTGTGAATAGCTTTGTTAATCTTAGCAAGCAAAGATGAAGGCCACCTGTATATAAAAAAAGAATGGACTAATGCCCCTGTCAGCGCCGATTTAATCAGGGTCAAACCGCCAGCCATAGATAGAGAATGGCCCTTCCAAAGGCTGAATTTTTCAAGGAATCGATCAGTAAGGGGTTGCAGAAAACGAGCTCGAGGAGCTCCTTGAAAAAGAGACTCCCAGATAGTTGAAGGGGAGACTTGCAATACGGATACCCAAAATCCCAGCCAAACTCAGCCGACGATTTGCAGTAATGGGGTTACCAAAAAATGCTTCCGATTTATCTCAATTGACATCTTGACCCGAGATAGAGGCATAGAAAATGAACAATTCCTTAACACATCTCATATTGCGCATTGAAGCCTGACCAAATAGCAGCATATGGTCTGCGTAAAGCAGATGCGAAGGGAAAATGTTTAACTTAAAATTTTAAGTTAAATATTTTGACTTATACTTAATCTACTAATTTAAGTGATTTTTATTTTTATCAAACAAGTTGTAATTTTGTACTTAAGTATGATATTTATGTTTTTGACCATAAAAAATGTTGAACTTCTAGTTTAATACCTAGTGAGGAATTGGTGCTTTTTTCTTGGTTTTCTTGAATAATTCAGTTTATTTTGGTTGGATTAATATCTGAACCTGTTCATAGTATACCAAATTCATCTTCCCACCAATCTCCTCCCTCTTAACTTGGATGAAACAACTTTTCTGTAGCTTTATAGAAACGTTTTTTTTTTCTTCTTCTGTTGGTCATTATTTTCTATTGAAATACTTTGAATTAAGTCAACTAAAGAAATATCACTTGTTCAGAATTGATTTGAATTGATTCCAACCAATGAAGCACCGATTCGGGTGCGGACATGGACACGGATACAGGTGCGGGAAACGACCTTCTTAGAAAATATGAGACACCGGTACGGCGGTACACGACAAATTTTATATTATTAATTATATATATATATTAGATATAAAATATATAAAAAAACTTGCTAAACCACAAATAAGTCATTCTCTAATATCAAGGATGTAATCGCAAGGATTTTAGTGCGGATGAAATCAGACAAGACAACGACAAGAAAGAAGATGAAGAAAGAAGTTGAAATTACAGGAGAATCGCTAAAAATCGTAAATCGCAAAGCAAATCGAAGAAGGAAGAGAAAGAAGCCCTACGCGTTTATAATCGCGATACAGATGTGAGAATTAGATGTAGTTTAGTTTTTTTTTTTTTGTCAAATCTTGTAATTGATCCATAGGTTTTAAAAGATTTAAAAAAACACTAAACTTTTACATATTTTCTCCATTAGCCGAGTCCCCGCCGTGTCCCGTCGAGTCCCATCCATGTCACTACCGAGTCCCCGCCGAGTCCGACCGAATCCCCGAGTCCGGCGAGTCCGACACGGCCAAGGCGACCCCGGGGAAGAGTCCGTGCTTCATAGATTCTAACAACATATTGTTTCCGGCCCCACGGTATATCTTATTTTCTTATTGGATTAGTCTCCTGGCCAAGATAAGAATCGGTATGTGTTTATGATTATCATGGCATCTGTTGCGAGGTATACGACTTTTGGAAAGTGTAAGGTCCCTGTTTTGAGATATATGAGGATAAATAGTCTGAGATTAGAGTAAATTGTGTTTCTCTATTTTGGACAACCCGGTTCTGTAACAAATAGGAATGTTCCGTGATTGTTATTGATGATTCAATGTGTATTTATACAAATTACAATTGTATTCAAAATACTAAACTCCTATAAGATAGGGATACATGGTTAGCTATAAGTGACTGAAATATTCTCTAATAATACATGGTTATCTATAAGTAACTGAAAATATTCTCTAATACATCCCCGTAGTTGAAAGGTTCGGAGGCCGAACATTGAGACTATTCCTGAAGTCTTCGAATAGGGGTGACGGCAAGCTTTTGGTGAAGATGTCAGCGATTTGATATCGGGATGGAACGTGCAATACCCGCACTTCACCTTTGGCTACCCTTTCCCGAACAAAGTGAATGTCCATCTCAACATGTTTAGTGCGATGGTGTTGCACGGGATTGCCACTGAGGTAGACAGCGCTGACATTGTTACAATACACTATTATCTATTGTGATTTCTGAGCTAAGGGAAATGTCCATAGGAAGTTTGTGTAATTATCCAGAAATAAAACATAGTAACGGTGACCACTTGAACTTAAAATTGGTGAGGTCCAAATATCGCTATGAATTAAATCGAAGGGCATACAAGAAAAATTAGAAGAGGAGTGAAAAGGTAATTTTACTTGTTTTCCATTAATGCAAGACGAACAAACAGAAACATTTGGAACTTTATTACATGAAATCAACTTTTTATTGAACAGAGCATTCAAAACAGAAAGCCCTGGATGTCCTAAACCATTATGCCAAACATCAGAAGACAAAGCAGTGAAAACGGAAGGGAAAGACTTTGACGGAGAGGAGCTAGACGCGACAGGATAGAGGTCCCCGCTACTGTTACATCTCATAATATTGGTACCCGTCTGTAAATCCTTCACAGAAAAACCGAAAGGGTCAAATTCCACAGAAACACTATTATCTCTAGTAAATTGACGAACAGAAATGAGGTTTTTGATAAGTTTGGGAGCATGCAACACATTAGTTAACTTTAAAGGTTGTGATTGTGTGTTTAACCAAGTAGTGCCAGATCCACAAACAGGTATACAGTGACCATTACCGACAATAATATTTTCATTGAGGCTTGAATTAAAATAAGAAGTGAGTGTACCTTGTTGGGCTGTCATATGAGAGGTGGCTCCTGTGTCCATGTGCCACTGATCTGAAGGTGGAGTGATGGACATGGTGTGCATTGCCTCAGCAATGTCAGTTGGTGCATAGGAAGGATGATTCATGCTTAGGTGGGCTTGTTGTGTGTTCGGGTGGGGACTCAAAATACCAGGTTGTTGCTGTTGGCGGCCCGGGTAAGACTGATTTCCCCAGTTATTCGTTGGAAAGGGACAGGGGGGCGTCGCCTATGGCTGCTGTGGAACCCACAGAATAGAATATCCCCACTGTTGGTTGGAGCCACCGCGATGAGAAGGGCCAGGATCTGATACCATGTCATGGAACCGATTGAACTAAAAGCTCGAGCTTATAGTTAAGGCCCAATCATAGATCTTATATTAATCTCCGACAGGTTCGACTTACAAGTATATTCTGTAGATACGACAGGATGGCAGCAGAAGATGTCGACATATTTTTGATCGGACTCGCAGCCGAGAGGGAGTGAGGCTCATGTTCGGGGTATAGGGTTAGTATGTAAAATAGTTTTTAGCGGTACAAAAAAAATAAACCTAACCACGTCTGTCTTCTGAAAAATCTATATATGACCTTAACAAAGCTCCTCGTGAATAGTTCACACGACTCAAATCCTTCTTATTCTGGCTTCACTATGTCTATGGCAGACAATTCCCTGTTGTGAAGAAGCACACTAGAAAACACAAAGTGTATGATGGCATACTTACAACTGGTAAACCTTGCTCTTATTAAGGACAAAATCACTGATATTGAAAAGGAAATTCCAATCAGGAATTTGGGCTGTGTAATTTTTTTTGGGTTAAGCTGTAAAAATATCCCTAATTTTTTGGCTCAAAAGCAATTTTACCTAAGGTTGTAAAAGACGCTAGGCGCTAGTCGGGTGGACATGACTCTCAGGGATTAATCGGGGATTAGTCGGAATTAATGGGGATTAATTGGATTTGTATTTTTGTACTGTTTATTTGTTAATCAACAAATTATTATATAAATTCAATTAAAATATGTATTATACTATCTAAAAATAATAATATAAAATTATTGAATATAGAAAAACATGTATATTTGTAACATATATCTTTAAAAATGTACAAATATCAACATTTCACCAAAAATATCATTTAAACAACTTAAAATTGAATTATAATAAACAAAAAAAAAAGTCACAATAGAAAATGCTTTTGTTCATTGTCGCTTAGGCGGCGTCGAGACCGTCTAGGCAGAGGCAAGACGACTAAAAATCACCTAGGAGTCAATAAAACCCCTGGAGGGACTAATTGGAGAAAATCCGATAACGATTAAAATTGTACAATATTACCCCTAACATTAGAAGCTAGGAGCAATTTTACCCCTAACGTTGATAAATTGGGTCAATTTGATAAATAATTCATCAAACTGTTTTCTCGGTAATGAATCTTATCATCTATAACAAATCACAAACATATATTGGTATGTGAAAAAAATTAAAAAAATTAAAAAATATAGTCTTTTGAACGAATTAGACAACAAAAAAATCACCGAATTTATAAATATTAATCTGTAATTCTATTATTAAATTACAAAAAAAACATGAAATCTTTTTTTAGAACGAATTGATATGCAATTGGTGCTAAATAAGGAAAAATAATATCTGTATTTTATAATAGTTTCTGAAATTTATCCAAATTATCAACGTTAGGGGTAAAATTGCTCTTGGCTACAAACGTTAGTGGTAAAATTGTTCTTGACTACAAACGTTAGGATTAAAACATAGGAAACGGGAAACGTGTTACATTAAATAAAAACAAGATTGAAGAACAAGATGAAGAAATAAATATGGATAAGTTCTTTAAATTGAAGGATTCAAGAGATAACGATTACAGAAGAAAGAAATATTGATAATTTCTTTAAATTGAAGGATACAATGAAGTAATTATCTCTTAAATACAAAGTTTCAATTTTCCTACTTTTAGATTAAATAGGAACTGCAAAATAGAAAGATTGGATTTCCAAAATTTGAATCGAAATAGGTAGGGAGGTTTAAAAGCTGAGAGACGCGTTTCAAATTTTTGGTAATTACAGAAACCTGCCTGGAAAGGTTTCATATCAGTTTCCGAGAGTTTATGTTTCCCACATCTGTCAAACGGGAAAACGCTTGTCATGAAGAGTTTGGGTGCATTATAGTTGTCTTTGTATTCTCTGGCTTTCCATGAGCAACATCAGCATTTTGTGTTTATCTTGGTAATATCTTGATTTCCTGACACACATGGAAATAAACTAGGATTGCTCGGCCATCCACTGAGAGCGACTACAAGGTTGTGGCAAACACACCAGTAGAACTCCTTTGGCTGCAGTCCCTTCTTTGCAATCTTGGGTAATATGTCTCACAATGAATCCAATTTTTCATGCTCACACAAAACACATCTAGTTGTATTACCATTTTGTTTGCTAGCAAGTCCAAGGCGGATTCCTTCGTACCAGGCTCATCCCAACCGAGGACGAAGTTGCAGACATGACATCTTAACCAGGATCTATTGAGTAATGAGTTTCTCCTGCTTCACGATAGTATCGGCTTTCCGGGGTATTAGAGATCATTTTTGTAATTTTTAGCTATTAGGATTGAGATAACCACTTTCTTTATCTCTATCCAATTTTTAGCTGATAAACGCTTCTAAACCTGATGGATCTTTCTAATTATTTCCACACAGACTCTTTTTGCATTTCATAAAGTGATTTAAACAATGTCTTTATGGTGAGGAACAATCAATTACTTTATTTCCACACAGACTCAACATCTTTTTATATGTTGAGGAACAATCCATTTCATTTGCTAAATTGGCTTTAGATGAGTTTTTTTCAAAACAAGTGTTTCAAGATGAACAAAACAAGAATTCAATACTATCATAATCTTAATTTGAGTTACATTATATCTTAATTTGAGTTCAATACTACATATAGATATTTCATTTCACCCAGTTCACAAGTCACGTAAATATCTATATAGAAGACATTAACTTATGTTGTCATATGAAATGAAACTCCAACAAATTATTGAAAACAGAAAATAACCAAACAGAAACAACATGATACGAGAAAAATCCAGATAATCTCTAATCATAATATAGTGATTCATGGAGAGGTATTTCGTGGCCATGAAAGCCCAACCACCTCACTTTCAGAAGCCAAAAATCTAAGTAACCCTTCTTCAGTTGCCATCGAGGACGCAGAAAGCTGAGTTGGTTCAGATCCAAAATCTCCCCCAATAATTGAATGATCAAAATAAGGATTACCTTCAGTTGAAGAAAGTCCAAGACCAAGATCAAGAGCTCCCACATCACCTATGCCTCCAAGGTGATATCCTTGAGACGGCAGAGGTGGAGGAGGAGTAGGAGGAGCACCAGAACTAGAACCACTTCCTCCAGCAACATTATCACCATTCTTCACCATATCCAAAAACCACTGATCCCACATCATGGAATCAGTAGGGTTAGCCCTAAATACACCAGCTTCTTGTTGAACCCTCTCTTCAAAGCTAGGAGGCAGAGGAGGGGGCGGCCGCGGTGGAGCCACCTCAGCCCCTGGCTGCACCACCGGAACAAGAGGATGAGTTTGTTCAATGTAACCAATTCTCTTCTTAATGTCCTCCCTTCTTTCCCCAATTAACAACGTTAAATGCCGTTTTTCAGTGGGTTCCAAACAATTATAATCAAATTCATGGACTTTCAGCTTATTCATGAGTAAAGACAATTCACCTTCTCTATTCTTCTTGGCATCCTTGTTTTTAAGCTCCTGAATTTTCACCATTCTCTCCCTCAGATAGCTGTCTTGGTTCATCATTTTTTTGGACCTCTTCAATTCAGGGATGCTTTGGAACTCGGCCATCATCTCCACCACCTCTGACCCGGACGGCCAAATCATCGGCTCAGCTTCATCTGGGCTGTAAATAATCACAAATGCATTAATACCACAAAGTGTGGTTAGCTCCTGCACTTTCTTACAGAGCCCAATTCTTCTCTTCTTCAGACTAGCTTTTCTTGCTGTGTCATTAGCTATCCACTCAATCTTCACCTTCGTTCTGGTCATTCTTGCTATGTTCTAATTATTTCACTTTCTTCTGTGCACTAAAACCAAGTTTGGTTGCTGTTGTTTATAGTATAATAAAATAATATTTTTTAGGGCAAAGTTGGAAATATTCATAGCTGAGCTGGGATTGTCATTTTGGTTAGAAATTTAATTGTCAAGATTATGACATATTGACCTCTTTTGGTATGTAGTTTATATCTTTGCTGGATTACACTTTTATTTGATTTAATTTTGTTTTTACATTTTCTTTAGTCAAACAATGTTATCTTTTGCAATTGTTAATTGGGTAATTGATTTAGTTGTGTTTTTACTAGGGTTTTTAATTAGCCGAAGTGCTCATTTGGTGTTCGGCTCTATTGTATTCGGCTCGATTTTAAATGAGCCGAGGTTGAACACGACGAAATTGGTTAGAAACTCGCATGCAGGTTCGGTAATAAGGTCATCAACATGTTCAGGAGCATGATTGGTTCGATGATTTTTTAATAATAACATTTTTATAAAGGGGAATATAAAACAATCGTAATTTTATGTAAATTCCAGTTTTGTATGTTCCAAAATTAGGTAGTTTTGTGTTAAAAAATGTCAAATCAATATAATCAATGAACATAATTTTTTTTATTATTATTAATAAGTTGTTCACGAATGAATTTCATGAACATAATTAACGAGTTGCTCGAAAGTAAAACTCGTGAACAAGCTCACGAGAAGATCACGAGTTGAGCTCAAGTTCGTGCTCGTCAATTTTCTGAAGAGCCGATCATGAGCAAGCCTGCTCAGATTACAACCTTAGTTTTTACATTTTTTTTTTAAACAATGTTATCATTTGTTAAGATAATTGTGTTTTGCATATATTTTTTTTTTGAATGAAACAATGTCATCCATATTCCATTTCCTATGAAAAGTGAGTAATTGGTTTACTTATATGTTTACATTTTTTTTGAAATAATGTTATCCTTTTCATTTCCAATAATAATTGAGTAATTGATTTACATGTGTGTTTTTACAAATTTTTTTGTTGAATAATGTTATCATTTACCATTTTAATTAAGAAGTTCTATTATAAGTCAATACGACTATTGGTTGTATTCGTTCATTTTTATTTTTAACACCAATCATCTTCTAATCAGGTCGTATGCATCCCTTTTTTGTTAGTTGAGTGTATTGCACAAGGAGTATAATAAAACGATCTCTTAATAATTAGAGAAATTTTAGAATACTCTTAGTGGCGTAACAATGATGTGTCACTGAGCCAGGATTTGAGATTATGAAGGATAATTTTAGTCCTATGGTGTGGCGGCAAGAGAGGAGCGGACTTTGATGCTGGCGGAATGGTGAAGGAAGGAAGCAATGAGGAAGAGGAATGCAAAAACAGAAAAAAAAGAAAAGGTTCAAACTTCAGAACAGAGAAAAGGCCAAAAAGAATAAGGGGCCTAATTCCTGCGACAATGCGCTTACATTAAGTAATAAAGAAAAATCCCCACCCCAACCCATGTGATTGGAACCGATGACCTCCCTTATAGGTATGACTTCAACCACTAGACTAAGAGATTCACCACAGAATTTTATGAAAATAATTATTCAAAAAATATGTAATTAGTTATATATATGTTAATTAATTATTCATGTTAATATTTTATTGGTTAAGGATGGAAATGGTAAAATCTTCGAAATAATTATAAAAAATAATGGTTTGAAATTTTGTTCTTATGTGAAAAGAAGTAGTGCTATAGAGGTCCAACCAGTGGCTTTGTTGACAGTCTATTTCTTCAGTAAGATTTCTAGAGATGGAGGTGGAGTTTGGTTGGCATTATCCTCAAAGTAATCCTTTGCATTAAGACCAAACCCAGCTGGTGATGAAAGGTCACCTTCAGCAGATAAGTTAATCTCCACCGCATGTGTGGTGGAGCAGAAGGGAATCTCTTCATTACGAGCAACAGGTTCTGGTGTCTTCTTAGGCGAAGGGGCTAGAAGACTTGTCTCAGCTTGGAAATTCTCTTTTTGCGAAGGAGCAGCTTCATTGGAAGATGGGGCTTCGATTGAGGGTTTTGCAACTACTGAAGTTGTTGCTTCGGTAAGAGGCTATTAAGAGGAGCCATCTTCGACATCAATAAGAATGGTTGAGTTTGCTTTCGGTTTCGGCTTAGTACGGTCTTGCTTTAGCTTCTTCAGTTGAGCTATCATTTTATCACGATAGCAGACAATATCAGAAATGTGTGAAAAAAAAGAAAGGTATAAATGCAAGAATATAGAAAAATACCTGACACACCTGCAAAATGTTTAGTATTGGGATAAATAATCCCATGTTTTCTATTGAGGAATCTCGTTCATCCTCTACTTCGGAAGACATTCATAAACATTGGATCCTGCCATTCAAATTTATAGGAGCTTATTTAGTGGGCCCAGAGTTCTTCTTTGGGGGATAGCACCCGGGCAGGTTTCCACGTATGGGATTCTTTCAGTTCTTCATTCCTCTTGTTAGAGAAGGGAAATCCTCAGGCATAACATGGTTCGGGTTTGCATTGTTCGGTATCTAGAACCACTTCGGTTTAAAGTCTTTTACACTCTAAACTTTCTTCTTTAAGAAGTTGTGTCTCCTCTTTGATTGAGTCCAGTAGATGAATTCTTCTTTAGTCTTTTTAACAGGATGCCATAAACGTCGGAATAGAGCTCCGAAAAGTTCAATATTAAGGTCACTATAGATCTTATCAAAGGTGAGAAGTTCTAAGCAAGCATTTGGAGAAATTTGTCAAGGACAGAGATTAAACTCATTTACAACGGCTAATATGTCGGGGGGAAGAGGGAATTTCATTTCCCATTCTAAGAATTGGGTGAAAATGCCCATTTTGGTGGAGGTGGGGAGAAGATGTGCCCTCTCATTCTCTTCGGGCAAAGTAAGAGTCATCTTTTGAAGCCATTGGTAAATATCTGGGAGAATTCTGAGGTGATATTTAGAAATCAAAGAGGATTGGTAAAAAACTTTGGAATTAACCTTCCTAGGCTTGATATTTCCTCACCAGCAGAGCTTTCATCTTCATTTTCTGGAAGTTCAACCATCTCAGTATCACGATTCCTCTGAGGATTTTATAGGGATTTAGTTGATTTATTAGAAGTCTCTACAGGCTCAGGAGGGGTCTCAATATTGCATTGGAGGGATCCACGAACCTTTCTAGTTCCATGTTTAGACGAGGAAGCCATTTCAAAGGAAAAAACAATAAAAATGAAGAAAAAGACTTAGAAACTTACAGGTTGCAGGTAAAGCAGGTATGGCAGAAAATCGGAGAAGACGAGCTCTCAAAGAATGGGGAATGATTTATAAATTCAAAAGCATAAGCAGCTCAAACGTCTATCTTGGGAATATAAGCAAATGTGTCAGTCATTATTGCGAGTCTTTAAATATGACGGCTCTGTAATAGTGCTGAAGATGTCTTTTGTGGAAAAGGAATTCTATGTGTGTCATTCAGGGAAAACCTAAAGGTGTTTCATAATTTCACTAGGGGGGACATCTGATGTAGTATTAAGTCATTTTGGGTTTTATTAAATAGACCTATCATGACCCAAAGACCTCAGATAGGCCTTGGCTCATTCAAGATAATGGTGATGGTTAGTCTTAATCGAAGCTTGACCAAAGTCAAAGCTTCAGGCATCCTAATATGGCCGAAGGCTGTCTTTGGAGGAGTGTTTGGAGACACGTGGACCAATCAACACGCTGGATTCCAGACACATGCTACTCACTTTCACAAATACATTAGCACGTAAAGATAGGGTCATAGAGCCTATCATGAGCTGCCACATGTCCAAAATACATCTCAAATTACCTATAAATAGCAGAGGCATATCCAAGATCCCATGTATCTCAGTTTCAGTTATCAGAATTCTATTTGTATAATTGTGTTAGCTCGATATTCCATAATATCACTGACTTTAGCATCGGAGAGGGTTCACCGGAACTCTGGCCCCTTTTCTGACGTCTATTCTGGTTTTCTGATCACGGGAAGATTAACTAAGAATCAATTGTCAAGAATTACGGTAACAATTGTAAAGCAAGGTTGTTCCCAACCGCTCTCCTCCATTATCTCATGTCTAGCTCTACTACCTCTTGTCCATTATGCCATTTCTGCTCATGTTGATGTATATTTAATTGGACAATTATAAATTTCAGCTAGAACATTTGGTAAATTACCAAATGGGTCCGAAACTTTATATGTTACACAAATTTTGGCTAAAAGAGCAAATAATTACAAATTCAAGCCAGATTACTTGGTAACATTACCTAATAGTCCCGAATTTCACAAATCATATAATTTAGGCCGAATTAAATAATCAATTATGAAATTGATCCAAATTAAAATAAGGGTGAAAAAATAAAGACAAATTATAACATTTATATTTTTACTTTTCTTTTTCCAAATTATTATAAGATCATGAAGATGCAGAACTAATTAGGACATCATTCGCTAATTAAGAGTATATAAAGTTAGACACGTATTTTTAAAAGGAAAGATCTTAATTTGTTTGGTAATTATTTTGGATAGGCTTATTACATTTTTGTCCCTTATATTTGTCTAAAAAATTCAACTGCTTCTATATATTTTCAAAATGTAATATTTACGCACTAACTTGTTTAAGGTAAACAAGGTGACATGTTGGCTATGTAAACATCATTAAAGTAACCTTTTGCTCCTCTGCACCTACTTCCAATTATCTATTTCCCCCTTGAGCTTGTTTGATTCAAACTATACTAAAATCTCCATTTGCTACGTAATGTGGATTTTAGTTGGTCAATAAATCATTTTAAGTAAGTTGGGGCAGGGGTAAATATGAAATTTTAAATGTATAGGGAGACAGTTGAATTTTGAGGACAAGAACATGATGTTATAGGGATATTCTTAAACAAAGTGAATATGAAAATATCTTGTTTATTAAAGTTAGAAAACAATGATTACAAGAGGTAAGTATTTATACAACAAAGAAAGTGATCCAGCTAAGCTAATTTGTGTAACTAACCTTCCCTCTAGAATGTTCTTCTTGTAACAAACCAAAACAGAAAATAACAAAAGAGAGGAAGTTGTAATCTTTTAATGTTGAGTGTACAGTTACTTTTGTGAGTCTGCACTTCTTTCTTCTTTATTTAATCCAACACCCCCTCCTCAAGATGAAGTAGTAGGAATCGAAATTAACTTAATCTTGGATAAAACATGGACCATTTGATTGGCAATTAGTGGCTTTGTGAACAAGTCTGCTAATTGATGAGCCGAATCCACATAAGGTGTAGTGAGAAAACCAGATGAAAGATGATCTCTGACAATTTGACAATCAATGTCAACATATTTTGTCTTTTTATGAAAGACATGATTGGCAGCTATATGGATCGTAGCATGGTTGTCACAGAATAAGGGTATATGCATTAATGGCACAACCTTGAATTCATTCAGAACATAAGTGAGCCATTTTAATTCACAGGAAGTAGTTCCTATAGCTCGATATTCAGCTTCAACATATGGTTTGCTAACTGTTCCCTGGTTTTTAGACTTCTAGGACACTAATGCATCTCCCAAGAACACATAAGAACATGTCACTTTTTTCATGGAATCTTTGCACCTAGCCCAATCTGAATCACAGTATGCCATTAAGTTAAAATCATTAGCTGCTCCATAGAAAGCCCCTTATCCTTAGTGCCTTGCAAGTATCTAGAACATGGATAGTAGCATCCATATGCAACTGGGTTGGACTTGACATGAATTGACTCAATTGTTGTGTAACATAGGAAAGATCTGGTCTTGTGAAGCCTAAGTACAACAACTTTCCAATAATCTTTCTGTACCTTGGCCCATCTCCATATAACTGAGATTCTATGTCTAGTTTGAACCTAGCAGGGAAAGGATTGGATGTTACAGAAACATTGGTTAAACCCGCTTCTAATAACAGATCATGGATGCACTTTTGTTGAGATATGAAAATTCCTGCTTTGGACCTGGCAAACTCAACTCCAAGAAAATACTTAGCCGACCCCATATCCTTAATTGTGAATGCATTGTGTAACTCCTTTTTGACTTCTGTAATGAGAGACACTGAAGTTCTAGTGATCAAAACATCATCTCCATACACAATTAAGCAGATGAATTCACCTTGAGTTTTCTTAGTGAATAGACAATAGTCATGCACTGATTTCTCAAAACCAATGCTTAACAACTTGTGTGTAAAAGCTTTGTTCCATTGCCTCCCTACGTGTTTCGGGCCATAAAGGGACTTGGAAAGCTTGCAAACTACTCATGCTGGTAGTTGATACCCTTTTAGTGCTTCCATATAAAGTTCTTCATCTATGGTGCCATATAAGTAGGCATTGTTGATGTCTATTTGGTAGATTGGCCATCCTTGAGCAGCAGTTATTGCCAACAAAACTCTTACGGTCGGTAACTGGAGAGAAACTGTTGTAGTAATCTATCCCAAACTGCTGATTGTAACCTTTGGCAACCAACCGTGCCTTATACATGTCAACACTGCCATCTGGCTTGTATTTGACCCCGAAAGTCCATTTACAAGTTATGGCCTTCTTTTCCTAGTGGTGATGGTCCAATTGGCAGGTATCATTCAATTCTAGAGCTTCAATTTCCTGCTTCATAGTTGTAATCCAGTGGGGATTGAGTTTGGCTTCTTTATAGGTTGCTGGTTCATGAATCTTTTGTATGTTGTCTAGAAAACCTGTGTATACTGGGGCAAAGTTTATATTTGCATAATACATGACATTAGTAGAGTTGACTATGAAGTCATCCATCCACACTGGTTTTCTGCTGCTTCTATTTGATACCCTGGTAGGAATCAATGGAGAACCAGATAATGGTGGAGATATATCTGTTGTAGTTGCATGGGTTCTGGTATATAGAGGTTCGAACTGCCAACTTTAGTGGATTCAAGCATTTCATGATGTGAATAGGATGAACTGCCTGAGGCATTTGAATTATTAAAATCACTTTGAGGAGATGGATGTTGATGCATATCTGGATGAGTTTGATAATCCAAAGGCAATGAAATGACCTCTGGTGTGATAGACACAGGCAACACTGGTATGTAGCAATCATCAGAGGAGATATCAGTTGATGCCAACTATGGGTTTTGGTATAGGAAAACATGCTCCTGAAAAACAATGTCTCTAATGACATGTAGTTTGTGATCATGTAGATCATAAACATTGAAGCCTTTTTTCCCCATAGAACCTCCAAGGTAGATACCTGCAATTGCTCTATCTGCAAATTTGTCCTTGTGAGGAACATTGTTAGTAAAATAGCAAGCACAACCAAAAATTGTCAATTGACCATAATCTAGTTTTTAACCAGGAAGTAATTCATAAGGACACTTCCAATTCAGGACTTTTGTGGGTGTCATGTTCAGCAAGGTAGTAGCATGACTGAGAGCTTCTCCCCACAATTTTGTGTTTAAGCCTGCTTAATGCAGTAATGCTCTTGCCACAGATACTAAACTTCTATGCCTCCTCTCAACCACTCCATTCTGTTGAGGTGTATACACACCCATTTCTGATGAATGATCACATGAGATGCAAACACTATTTGAGTATTAGCTCCCGTGAACTCTAAAGGAAAATAGACAAGCCTAGGCGCAGCGGAATAATAAAATTTTATCTATTTTATCTATTTCCCTTTTCCAAGATCTGTTAATTGTTATTTCATATAAAGAGGGATAGAAAGTAATACCTTCGGTGAAGAACTATCTACGGTTGCAAACGAAGTGCCCACAACTCTTAATCCATGTATCACGAACAACAAAAGAAACAACACAGAAAAAGATAACTAATCAGTAATCAACCTTAATAATAGCAATCGCAATGATTGCCTCTAACAGAAATCGATACGAGATCAAAGAGAGAGTAAGAAAGATTGTAATTAGCCGAGACGGTTGCGGAACGATTCCTCTAGCCTTTCTATTTAGTGTTAGCCGAATTATGGGGTTAGGGAGTCTATTTATAGACTTCTCAAAACCCTAATCCCAGTTGTGTTAGGTAATTAAATAATTGGAATCTTATTCGGAATAGGATTCCTAATTAGATAAATAAATAAACACTTTACTATTATCTAAATAATAACTAATTATATCTAGATAATTATTATTAATCAAATTAATAATTAATTAATGTTAGGGATAATTAATTAGAGTTTCAATCACATAAAAACTTCTAATTAATATTATTAGATAATCCATTAATTTAATTCATAACCATAATCAAATTATAATTATTAATCTACAAATTTCGGCCCATATATATAGTGTCTCACTAATTACATTTTCGTCCTCCGATTCCAAGTCCCATATGCGACCCATTAGGTTCTTTATTGCCACTAGCCGTATATATCCTTTGAAATTATTCATCACGATTAATTCCAACATATATATAACGAAATATCGTCGCGAGCTGTTACTAGCAGAACCTATGATATTCCCCCAAAGCAATTAAGAAGTCAGGTTGATAACTGACGTTAACCTTTCTGTATTAGGTACAGTATAATACGATCCTTCATCAACTATATCCTGTCGGTCAATTCCTTATAACTATGGAACGTGTCAAGGTTACATATAACGAAGAGTCCGGTTTTACTTGTATAGGTTGAATTCACTCTGAAAAGATAAGTTAAGAGAAATGTTCATTTCTACTCTTAACTCTATCACCTTGCAAGGATTTCAGTCAATTCACCACAAGCGGCCATTTGGATATATCTCCCACTTATGGGGAGTGACGAATGCTCAATCTGACATTAACTATTCTGCAATTACTTCGTGTGATACCTAACCCTGCTCTCACACACCCCAGGCTCTCACCTGTTGGATCGTGCTCGCACAGAATCAAAGTATCAGACTCCATAATCCAGAATCACTAATTAACGAATGTTTGAGTCTGAGGATTAGTTATACCTACTAATACCAATGAGATGAATAGTTGACACATTAGATAAATCAATCCATTCTATTATCTCAAGTCGGGTCCCAATCCTAATAAACTCCTTCACCGGATCCATGTAACTGTCTAGATATCTGAATAAGAGATCAGCTTTCTGTCTCGACAGAAAACTTTGTGACATGCAAGTCTCAACAGTAATATGCCAACCGCTATAATATATTACTTGACTTGGGTTTACTTTAAGTCTATTGGTCTATTATAAAGTATAGTCTCACTTCATGAGTATATGAACACTTTATAACTACTTAAATAAACTTAGGGTTACTTTCTTTATGAAAGATTTGTGCCTTTATATATAGTTACAGTTTAATGCTATATATCTGATTAAACAAATGATTAAATAAACAATTTATTCATTAATATTTATATCCTAAAACAATTGTCTATAGGACATAAACCCCAACAAACTCTAGGCCATTATCAGTTCTTATCTTTTTAACTTTAATGCCAAATTGAGTGTGAACCATCTTGATAAATTGATCTAGTAACATATGAACCTAATCCTTAGATTTAAAAAGGACAGCCCAAGTAGTTCTTGTAAAATCATCCACAAGTGTTAACATATATATCTTTCACCACTTAGTCACTTCTTCTAGTAAGGACCCCAACAATCAACGTGAAGTAATTCAAACTTTTCTACTGAAGAAATTGAACTATTACAGAAGGACTTCTTGACATTTTCGTTTGTAAACAAATTGAACAATCTTTCACCGATGTAGAATCGTATAGAGGAAAAGTATGCTTAAGTTTAATATGAGACATATGGCCCATTCTATTATGCCAAAGCTCAGCATGAGATGGTTTATTTATAACTACAGAACAAGCTATATGATCTTTATTGACTTGAGTGTTGGTACTGAAATTCTTCAAGATATCCTACTTGAATGACTCTAGTGTAAGTCTGTATAAGCCATTTTGCATCTCTACTACAACTATTAATCTCTTAGAAACCAGGTCCTACAATAAGCAGTGCTTAGCAAGAAACTAAATCTTCACTATCGAGCAATTTGCTAATAGTAGGTAAATTAAGGCATGCACATAACCTCTTTTATGCACAACTTATCATTGAACGTGACATCTCCAACATGAGTTACTTTTTGGTATGAACCATCAGGTAAATAGACTTTCCTAGTATCTGTCACCAATTTTACATTTTGCATAATTTGTTTAGATTTTGCACATGTGTACAGAGGCACATGTATCAATGATCCAATAAAAATCAATACCAAATGTAGTGAGAGAACTACCTGTGAAGGTGCCATCAAAAGAATTGCCTGCAAAAGCATTAAAAGCTTGTTCTTGTACCATCTTCCCTTTGAGATACTTCAGGACTTCTTTTGGAAGCATCATCTGCATCATTCTTTCTTTCTCATTCTCTGAGTCAGAATCAGAATCATCCAGAGGAGTATGTGTCTCCTTAGCTGCATAAGTATGAGCACTGGATGATGATTTACCACCTGAGCCACTGGATCCAGATCTATTCCCCTTGAACCAATCTGGATAGCCTTTCAATTTGAAACAAGTCTCATTCTCATGTCCATCTTTGTTGCAATTGCTACAATGCTTATCATTTTTGGCCTTATTTTTGCCAAACTTCTTCTTGCCTTCACTAGTGCCTGCAAAATCTTTAGAAGTAGTGACAACATTGTGAACAAAAGATGATTAGTTATCCACAACGTTTTCCCTTTGCCTTTTGATGTACAACAACATTGAAAAGGCTTTGTTGACATTAGGTAAAGGTTCTGAGATCAAGATTTGATCTCTAATATGATCATACTCCGGGTTCAATCCACTCAAAAACTGCATTAACTGTTCTTCATCACTATTCTTCTGTGCTCATTTCCTGGCCTCACCACATTTGCAACTAAGACATGGCTTTAAAACAGCTAATTCATCCCACAACCTCTTAGCTCTGCTAAAAAACTCAACTAAAGTTTGATTTTCTTGTTTGAGAAGACTAATCTCCCTCCTGAGATAGAATATAATCGGTCCATTACTAGCTCCATATCTTAGTTCAATTTCTTCCCATAGATGCTTAGCAGTAGAAGCAAACATAAGATTCTCAGCTAGATCTTTAGTTAATGAATTTATCAGCCATGAAAATACTATTGCATCAGTTTCTTTCCACTTCTCATATTCAACAGATTCAATATCACCAGGAGCACTTTCTTTTATAACAAAATTGAATTTCCTTTTAGCATTCAAAGCAATGATCATAG
Organism: Euphorbia lathyris; assembly: GCF_963576675.1. NCBI lineage: Eukaryota > Viridiplantae > Streptophyta > Magnoliopsida > Malpighiales > Euphorbiaceae > Euphorbia > Euphorbia lathyris. The sequence goes on from NC_088919.1 coordinate 68,364,092, forward strand.
ATCTTTTCCAGGTTATGTAGTCTTTGGCATTAAGTGATAACAAACAGGAATTAAAATAATAAAAAGAGAGTAAGTGTTTGCTGCTGCAAAACTCTGATTTAATTCAAAAAATAAAAGGCCATTATATAGGCCAAGTACAAGATCACTAAACTAAACAACTAAACCATATTCTCTTAACCACTACAAATTTTAGAAAGCTCCACTAACTAAAACTCCTATAAAATAGAGCAGAGAATAAAAACGTGTTGTTTAACAACAAACACGATTAAGCCAACATTATGTGGATTATGAACAAGAATAATCCAGGGGTGTTGGATTTTCAACAAGAAATTTTTCAATCAAAAGCTCTGATGCCATCTTAAACAAACCGAATATGAAAATGTCTTGTTTATTGAAGTTAGAAAACAATGATTACAAGAGGTAAGTATTTATACAACAAAAAAAGTGATCCAGTTAAGCTAATTTGTGTAACTAACCTTCCCTCTAGAATGTTCTTCTTGTAACAAACCAAAACAGAAAATAACAAAAGAGAGGAAGTTGTAATCTTCTAATCTTAAGTGTACATTTGCTTCTGTGAGCCTGAACTTCTTTCTTCTTTATTTAATCCAACATATATATTAGGCCCTTTGGATATGTTAATTCATTTTGCTGACTCTTTGTCTTTTCCGGTTGTTTCTCTTTTTGTACATTATAAAACTATTTTTGAACAGTTAAAAATATAAATTTTTAATGCATATAAAAGGAAGAATGTTCAATTAATTGATTTTTACGTTTAAAATATACTTTTCGAATCATCATATGTTTAATATGTGAAATTACAATATGGATCAAGAGCACAATGTATTAAATTAAAAAATGAATATCTTAACCAATAAAAATTGAAAAGCTGAGGGATCTCAAACTCTTTTTTTTCCAATTTAAACATGATAACCATATAATCATGGTTTCATTTTTGAATTAGCATAAATTAAAAAGATTTCTAATCTAATTGGAATTAAAAGCCATATTCCTAATTAGAATTTCCTTTTTTTTCATACCTCTTATGTTTCAACAAATACCAAGACACATAAATTAATTAGGAGACACCTATATTTTTAAAAGGAAATATCCACATAACTTTGGTAATTAGTAATTGTGATTTGAATTATTAATTAGGATAGAAATTAAATATAATTTTTCGTGATCAAGAAGGAAGGCTTAATATACTATATAAGGGTAATTAGCTATGCTTAAAAGCACTTCTTCTTGTTCTTCTTCTTCTCCCGTGTAAATATGAAATTCTTCTTCTTCTAATTCTTATGATTTTTTTTCTCCTAAATTGTTTTATTTTAAGTGTAATTTTGTTGCTTTCCAAATAACATAAAAATCATGTCGTTTTTAGTTTATAATGCTTTTTTCTTTAACCATTAGGATTCATGAGTTCCCTATTGGTTTCTTCTATTGAAGTTAAAATTCCGCATCTGATGTATAAATAAATTTCAATATGAGAGTAACATGTTCTCGAAAGTCTTATTTTTTTATTTGTCAACCTTGAAAACTCATTCATGATATTAAACTTATTTTTTTAACATGATAGATTGGAAAATAAGGATCCTAATTAGCAAACTTTAAGCTTTCAAATGAAAAATTACACTAAACTCTTCAATTGTTTTTCATTCATTTTCAAATCAATTGACTGTTACATATAAAAAAAATGTAAAATTGTAATGTTTTTATTAAGAGAGTAAAAAATGGTGGATCATAATTCAGATACTACTTGCGGTTTCTTATCTTGCATTTAGACAGTGTTGATGGACGCAACAATGGACATTCGGATTCTCATAAAGTTTCAAATTCGAGCATGCGGTCATTCAACTTTTATGAGGTGGGATTCACTAAGTGCGCTGAAAACCGTGATTGTTTTAATAGGTTGATGGGGCAAGCATACATTTCTGCTAATAAAAAAAAATTCACATTGGATTATGGAAGTTATTAACCCTGAAGATGATTACGGAGATTATCACTTGATGGTCCTCTCTACTTTCTTGAGGAAGAGTTCCTACGGAGTTAAACTCTGTTGCTTCCTTCGTAGTTAATTTCCCTCATCGGGCCCTTATAGGACTACCTGTTAGAGACAAGATTAAGTAAGCATTATTGAATGCTGATTTTTGTGTTTTGAAGTTACACATTGGTAATACGTTGCTATTTTTTCTGAACTAATGTTGTCATAAATTAGTAAATCAATTGGAATCGTGTGACAGTACCCAAGAGTGGGCTCACTAAGGATGAAGAAATAATTAAAGAAGATTTGAATGAGAATGTTGCTAGTTTTGACGAAGCTACTGATCATCTTTCATTTCGTTCAGAAAACGTGGTGTGTACAATCTCTAAACCAATTCAATTGACAACAGATGTAATTCAAGTGGAGACACCTTCAATTATTTCAGTCAAGAACGGACTCAGATCATTTATGTTAACTGCAAATCTAAGTGATATAGACCTTATGATAACGCAAGCTAACACCATATTTTATGAATGAAATGAAATATCGGTGTTACCTTGGGTTATCATGGTGTTAGCTTATGTTATCATAAGGGCTATATCACTTAGATTTGTAGTTAACAAGAATGATCTGAGTCATTTCTTGACTGAAATAATTGAAGGTGTATCAACCTGAATTACATCTCCTGTCAATTGAGGCGGTTTAAAGAGTGCAAAACCATGTTTTCTGAATGAAATAAAAGATCATTAGTAGCTTAGTCAAAACTAGGAACATTCCCATTCAAACCTCCTTCAATGATTCCTTTATCCTCACTGAGCTCACTCTTGGGTACTGTCACATGATTCCAATTGATATGGTTTCCTTTAATTCTGAATTTAATACTTCATCCGCTACTACTATGAAACTAATTAGACCTATTCAAAAGCCTATTGACCCGCCCAGCCCGTCCAAGGCCGCTCTTCAAAGACTGGGCTTGGACGTATATGTTTTGTAATAGGCCCGGCCCGGTCCAAGCCCGCTTAGGCCCGTATATAGAGTAGGTTGGGCTTGGGATTTGTCTCAAAACCCAGGCCCAGCCTAGCCGGGCCCGAAATTTTAATAATAATTTTAATTTAATAAACTTTATATTCCAAAAATAAAAATTTTAAAATTCTTCAACATAAAAATTTCTAAACCATATATTTTTTAGAATCGATGAACATGTACAAATTTTTGTTACTATTTTATTCATTACTATCAAAAAAGTATTTTTTTTATTTAGGATTGCGTTAATTGATGTTTATTGAAATAATCCTCTAAAATTTTAGTTTATTGTATTTTATTATTTATATTTATAGTATAATTTTTAAAAAATACAACGATATTAGTTGGGTCGGGCAGGGTTGGGCTTGGGAATTAGTTCTTTTAGCTTGGCCTAGCCCGGCCCCGAGCCCGATGTAAATATAGTACGGGCTTAGTTGGACTTGGACAAAGTAATTATGTGACAAGTCCGGTTAGGCCCGGCCCAAGCCCAATCCGGCCCAGCCCATGAACAGGTCTATTATAAATTAGTAAATGAACATGTTGTTCTACTTATATGCACCCAGTGATGTTGAATTTCAATTTTGGGTTGATGATGAAAATTGAGAATGCTGGTCATTTTTTGAGATAATTTTGCCTTATTATTCAACCATGATTACCGATATCAGCAAATTTCTTAATTTCGCAATTGCTGAGTGGTTACTTTCTTCCCAGCATTTACTGGCTTTGAACATTTTCAATTTTTGTGTGTATATAATTTAGGGTAAATTTCGACAAAATCCCTGTGGTTTCACTTTTTTTTTTTGTAGAAAAAAGATTGGTTTTTTTCTTTTCAAATACAGGACTGTTGTTTATAAGATGTCATTTATTTGCTGACGTGGAGAAGGGAAAATATGGGTTTTTAAAAAAATTGGGGTAATTTTTTTAAAAAAAAACCCGTGGTTCCACTTTTTTTGCAGAAAATGGACTGTGGTTTTTTCTTTTTAAATACTGGATTGTGGTTTATTCTGTTACACTATTTACAGATTTGGTGAAGATGCCGTTTATTTGCTGACGTGGTTGAAGGGCAAATATGGATTTTTTTTTTAAATTGACTATAAGGCCTTCAACAACCATGTGAGATTTGCGCTCATGTGAGATTTTATAGTCAATATTGTCACAAAATAGTTATAAAAATCCATTGGTCAATATTGTAGACCCAAAATAGTTATAAAAAACCCATTGGTCAATTTTTTTAAAAACTCATATTTGCAAATAAACGAGATCTTCACCAAATCCGTAAATAGTATAACGGAATAAACCACAGTCATGTATTTGAAAAGAAAAAAAAACACAGTCCTTTTTCTGCAAAAAAATAAAACACTGTATTTGAAAAAAAAAAAACCACAGTCCTTTTTTCTGTAAAAAAGTGGAACCACGGTTTTTTTTTTTAAAAATTACCCCAATTTTTTTAAAAACTCATATTTGCCTTTCGCCACGTCAGCAAATAAACGACATCTTCACCAAATCCATAAATAGTGTAACGGAATAAACCACAGTTTTGTATTTGAAAAGAAAAACCCACAGTCCTTTTTTTGCAGAAAAAAAAAAGTAAAACCACGTGGGTTTTTTCGAAATTTACCCTATAATTTATTGAACTTCTTCCCAGCACTTTATGATAATGTGTTTTCCGATGGTATTAACTTCTTTAAGTTGAATCTTATCTGGAAAATTATAAGTAATTACATAATTCAGTCATTTCATTCATGTACACATCCTAGATGAAAACTTGTGCTCCAGTATTGGAAATTGGTAGTTCAGAACAGTATTGTTCGGCTAAATGTTCATATTTCATTTTAAACTGTGATGTTTTTCTACAAAGTGTTCTATTTCGGAACTGCTACTAGTTCCTTTTGAATAACATGATAAATACTCACTGGAAACTGTCAGTGTAGTGTTACAATCTATCATTCTTAATTTTCATTAATAAGGTGAGAAAAGATGGTAATAGATCAAAAGAAGAAAAAGAAGAGATGATAATAGATCAATCTCTTTCAATGTCGAAGCTCAGTCGAAGAAAATCGAGGAGATGACAATGAAGTGACATTGAGCAGATCGAATTGTTGTGGATGTTGATGAGTTTAAGGAGGGGATATTAAGAGTATTCGAGATATTTATTGCAGTTAGCTTCGTGAGATTGAATCGATGTGGATGGATGCTGATGAGTTGTTTCGTAGATGGAGATTGGTTGCCGATCAAGTTTTCTATTCTGCAAATGAGAATTGTAAGTGTTTTTACTGTCTTACACTAAGGGCTTGATTGGATGAAGGGTAGGGGGCTAAATAAATGAAGCATAGAGAAGGGTAGGGAAAGGTAAAGACGAGAAAGGAAATGTAATTTCTAACCCTTCAAAACCCATCGGGATGAAAATTGGATGAAATTTAAAAAAAAAACCTTCAAAACCCTTAACCTTCTAACTTTTTTTGTGCTCCAAACATGGGTTTGTAAAAACCCTTACTTATCCTTCCCCCTCCCAAACAAAGGTTTCTATCAACCCTTATTAACCCTTCCCTTATTAACCCCTCTAAACCTCCATCCAATCAAGCCTAACATATCCCACTTCCATCTGTTTAATATACTTCAATTTTATAGTTTATAACTTAGATTGAAATAGTTTACTCTCATCCGACTTGGTAATGCAAGTTTGTAATCCTACTGGAGGGAACATTATGATGTGGGTATGGTTCAGCCCACCAGAGTGGGCTTGTGTAGGATAAAATCTGGTAGATTACTCTCATAAGAGAAGACTTTGATCGGAAGGTGGTTACTGCTTCGAGAAGCTATCCCGCAGAGCCTTTAATCTAAAAGCGAAACAACAACATGATGTTATCCCATAAGTCTTGTGATGAAGTGGGGAGAGCCTTGAATTATTTGGAAAAAGTTGATCCGGTGGCAAAGCTGAAATTTTGAAGTTAAAACAGGGTTTTGGAATTTAGTGATTTTCGGACCCTAACTTGATTGGATTCGGCCCACTGAATCAAACCCATAGGTCTATAGACCTATGGCCGACGTGTTTTTTAGCCATCCGAGGTCGTTTACGGCCTCAAAACGGAGGTTTTGTGTTTTTTTCGTACTTTCGATGTTTTTTCTGTTTTGTTACTTTTCCTTTTCGGTTTCGAACTAGGTTTTATTTGTCAGCCCCCCCCTTATGTGGACAGCTTTTGATTAATAAAATTTCGGAGTTTATTCTCTCTCTTCCAAAAAGATCGTTGAAGGTTTTAAGCATTGTTCCTGCGCGAACAATCACTCACATTCCAATATTGTTGGATTAAATAAAACTCTTAGTAAACAACGTTAACTCACTATAAATACAGATACAGAAATGACTATTAGATAATACACTGACCAAATTAAAGACTATTAATTATAAGTTTATTATTTCAACATACCCCCTTAAACTTATAAAGTTTTTTTCCCTTAGTTACACCAATAACAGTTCTTAATCTGTTAAATCTTTGAATTTCATTGTTATTGACTTTTTCACTCTAGTCGCAATCCTCCACTTGGATTAGAGGGAGTAATCTATTTCAATTATAAAGTATAAATTTAAAGTATGTTAAAGAGATGTGGGATATGGTTTCTCTTAAGTGTAAAACATAAAAAGAGCATACACTAAAATGAAGTTTACAAATCTGATCTACAGAATAGAAAAGTCGATCCACAATCAATCACCGTCCACAAAACAACTCATCTGTACACATCCACATTCATTGGATCTGACGAAGCTCACTACAATAGCTATCTACAAGACTTTTAATACCCCATCTAAACTCATCAGCATCCACGTGGATTTGATCTGGCAAATCTCACTTCATCATCATGTCCATAATTTTCTTCAACTGGGATTCATTATTTGAGAGACTGGTCTATTACAAACTCATATGCTTCTTCGTCTGGAAATTGGGAAGAGATTGATAAAGATGAGGAAAAAGATGTATACTATAAGTCTACAATGATGGGGTGGAATGGGAGAAATTCTACTATGGTCCCGATCCATTGGACCTTACCAATAGAAACGTGATAATTGTGCATTTTCTTTCCTTACACCAATCATCTCCCAATAAGGTAGCATAAATTTTTTTTTCATTGGTTGGGTCCATTGTATCCGGTTCACTGTAGAAGTTCTTGGTGGGGTGGAGTCACATGGCAACATTTTTCTCCCTGTAAAATGAGTAGAATGACGATCATATTTTAATCATTCTATTTAGGCTTAATATAACATTTGTCCATTGAACTTGTCCAAAAAGTTTAATTGTCCCCTGAACTTTTAAAGTGTCTCCATAGCTCCTTCAACTTACATAAAATGTTCAGTTAGCCTCCTGAACTTGCGTAAAGTGTAATCAATTAAAGTAAGTTAAATGCGGAAATGTATTCCACATGTCTTAAAATGTTATTATATAATTCAAGAATAGAGTAAAAATGAAGTTATTACTTGCTTAATTATAAACCTTTGTATTCTCTAATATTACAACCGCAATACCCCGATCTTGATTGTTTTATCTTTTTTTAAGAAGCGTGCAATACATTTTTCGCATTTAACTTATTCTTTTGCACGCTTCTTAAAAAAAAGATAAAACAATCAAAATCGGGGTATTGTGGTTGTAATATTAGAGAATATAAAGGTTTATAGTTAAGCAAATAATAACTTCATTTTTACTCTATTCTTGAATTATGTAATGTAGAAAAATGGCTCTCTTTTAAAGAATATCATAGTGTTAGACTAAAGGGAAGAAGGGGAAAAGGTGTATATTAGTTGTACAAAGTCCCACATTGGAAAGTTATACTTTTTGGGGAGTTTGGAAGGCTATATATTTGGGCTTGGGTTTTAGGGTTAAGGCACCCCACAACAAGCCTCCTCTAATTTCTAAGGCCTTGTTGTTTTCTCCTCCTTTCTCTATTGTAATTGCTCATTTGCAATAATATTTAGTAGTGTCCGGGGACGTAGGCAATATTGGCCGAACCTCGTTAAATTCTGGTGTTTTCTCTATTTGTTTTATGCTTTAGCTTTCAATTTGCTAGTCGTTTCCGCAACAATTGGTATCAGATCCTTGGTTTAGAAACTTAGTATGCTCTGTGCACCGTAGTTAGACTGATCGGTCGGCACATCAGAAAAGTTTCTTTTCTCAGGGTTTCGTTGGTTTTAAAAAACTTAATATGCTCTGTGCGTCGCAGCTAGACTGATCAGTCGGCACATCAGAAAAGTTTTTTTTTGGTTTCGTTGACAATTTAGCAAATTGAAAGGTAGTGTTTAAAACACTCATTTGGAAAAATCTTAGATAATATATTGTCTTAAGTGCTTAGAAAAATGATGCGGACATCCGAACTGGCCACACTGATCGCGCGGACTCTAGCGGGTCTTCAAGAATCAAGCTCACAGAGGATGCACCTGGAAGGGCGGATCCCCAAGACATGCGAGCAAGGCGGATCTAGGAGTACGCCAGAAGGCGTATCCACATATGAGCATGGGCGGATCGCCAAGATTACTTCCTCAGGAAGTCGACCAACAGACAGTCTGACATTCTGACATTCCGTACCTGCACCTCTGTACCTGTTGTCTGGGTGCATTACCTATCTTACCCTCTTATTATTAACTGTATTGTAACCCTAGTAGGGGTAGTCCCTGTCCTTTGCTTATCTTTTAGAGGTTGTATTTAAACCCTCATTTTGTAAGGATATGGCAACTTTTATCAATCAAATATCATTTCTCTTTGAGAATTAAGGTTTATACCTTGTTATCGGGATTCACTCCTTCAAGTTAAGCTTGAGAAGAACATCTTTGTTGGTTTACGACTAAAACCTTCATTTCTCGCTTTCAATCCGTATCAGTTGGTATCAGAGCCAATCGTTTCCTGACCCGAAACTTCTTTTGGCAATGGTTCAATCCCGACAACCGCAAGATTCCATGGAAACTAGTGACCGGAGGTATGAGGAGCTAAGGGAGCACCTCGCGGAACAGATTCAGGCCAGCCATGAGCGGCAGAGACAGACCGATCAAAAGTTCTTAGAGTTAACCACCTCCCTGGAAAACTTCAAACTGGAGGTTCGGTCCTTAATCCAATCCGCAGCAGGAGGATCAACTCAGAGAAAGGAAGGAGCCCTTGAACAACCACGTCCACAAATGGGTCCTAGGGATCCTGAGGTAAGAAGGCCTGACTTTGTCCTTGTGCATAACGCTGATAGCGATAGTGATGATTTTGAGGATATTGGGGATAATGGTGCCTTTAGAAATATGAGGGGTGTTGGCCCGAATGATAACAGACGTGTGGGTATGGTTAGGGCAGAACCAGATCTAGGAAACTTTGACAGGGATGATGCCTTTAAGTTAAAAATAGACTTACCGTCTTTTGGTGGTGAACTGGATATAGAGGGGTTCTTAGATTGGTTATCGGAAGTTGAGCGCTTCTTTGAATATGCTGGGATTCCTGATGAGAGGAAAGTAAGGCTGGTGGCGTATCGCCTGAAGGGTGGCGCATCAGTTTGGTGGGATCAGATGAGGGAAGAAAGAAGAAGAGGGGGCAGAGATCCGATTAGATCTTGGCTACGAATGAAGGCGATGTTGAGGGAGCGGTTCTTACCGCCGGACTATGAGTAGTATATCTACAACTCCTACAGAGGATGCTCTCAAGGTGCCCGAAGTGTCCATGAGTATACCTCAGAATTCTTAAGGCTATCGGCTAGGGCCAACTTGTCTGAAACTGAAAGCCAAAAGACCTCTAGGTACCCAGAAGGGTTGAGATACAACATCCAGGATCGTATTGGCACACAGATGGTGGTTCGAGTGCAAGATGCCAGGAATTTGGCCCTGAAGGCTGAATCTCAACTAAGCGGGCGAACCCGGAGATCCGCCGCTACTGAGTATACGCCTGGAGGAAGAGATAACGTGAAGTCTTATGACAAAGGCAAGCAAGTGGCGAGTGCCAGTGGAGTCAGGGTTAACAGTGTGGGAAGAGGATCTGTTGGAGATACTAGGCCATACAAGGAGGTACCTACACCACCTAAGAGCAACAATCCATATGCGAGGCCCGCGCCTTTTAAATGTTTCAGGTGCAATGAACTAGGCCATAGATCCAACGAGTGTCCTAGGAGGAAGAGTGCTAACATGGTGGAAAGATGTGAAGAAGACTATGAAGAAGGGGATGAAGTATATTGTGAACCCTTGGGAGAGGATGATGATGAGGCGGATGAAGGGAGATACGCCATTCATGTGGTTAGACGCTTATTAGTCTCCAGCCGACTAGAGGGCGATCAGAGGCATCAACTATTCCGGACTCGTTGCCTTGTGAACAAAGGGCGATGCAACGTAATCATTGATAGTGGTAGTCAGGAGAACATTGTGAGTAGCAGCGCCGTTCGGAAGTTTGGATTGCTGGCGGGGGCACATCCTGATCCCTACAGGGTGGGATGGATCAAGAACGTTGGCGAGTTGAGGGTGACCCAGAGATGCAAGGTACCGATTGAGATTGGTAACTATCATGATGAAGTCTGTTGTGATGTGGTCGATATGGACGCATGCCACCTATTGTTGGGCCGACCCTGGCAGTTTGATAACAACGCCACCCACGCCGGAAGAGAGAACACTTACAGATTTGTGAAGAATGGGGTGAAGTTTGTCCTTACACCAATGGTGAGAGAGCCAAAGGACGACGAGAAGTCTACCTTGGTAGTCTGTCCTACACACAAATCGTTTGTCAGCGAATGTGAAGAAAGCCAAATGGTATACGCGGTAATGGTTAAGGCGAATCACGAATCCGCCCAAAAGGACGAAAGGGAAATGCCGAGTGAAGTGACCCGCCTACTTGACGAGTATCAAGATCTGTTCCCGGAAGAGCTACCCAGTGGGTTACCACCTTTGAGGGACATCCAACATCATATCAATCTTGTGCCTGGGGCTAGCTTACCAAGCCTCCCACACTATCGAATGAGTCCGAAGGAGAACGACATCATGAGACAGAAAGTGGAGGAACTCATCGAGATGGGATACGTTAGGGAGAGTATGAGTCCTTACGCCCTTCCAGCTTTACTTACGCCGAAGAAGGATGGGTCTTGGCGGATGTGTGTTGATAGTAGGGCCATCAACAAGATCACCATCAAGTACAAGTTTCCCATTCCAAGGTTGGATGATATGCTGGACCAGCTTGGCGGATCTAAAGTCTTATCCAAGATTGATCTCAGGAGCGGTTATCACCAGATACGTATTCGAGCTGGGGATGAATGGAAGACTGCTTTCAAGACTAGGGATGGATTGTATGAGTGGTTAGTGATGCCATTTGGGATGACCAATGCCCCTAGTACTTTTATGAGGCTAATGAATCAGGTGCTTCGCCCGGTGATTGGGAAGTTCGTAGTTGTGTATTTTGATGATATTTTGATTCATAGCCAGACCTTGGCGGATCATGAGAAGCACTTGCAGACAGTATTTGATCTGTTAAGGAAACACCAGCTATTCGCCAACACCAAGAAGTGTGACTTTGTCATGGAAAGTTTGGTTTTCCTTGGATTCGTGGTTAGTAGCGACGGTGTCCAAGTGGATGGAGAGAAGGTGAGAGCCATCCGAGAATGGCCGACTCCGAGGAATGTGGGGGACATCAGGAGTTTTCATGGGCTAGCAACATTTTATCGAAGATTCATTAAGAACTTCAGTTCCATAGTGGCCCCATTGACAGAATGTTTGAAGAAAGGAAAGGGGTTCGAGTGGGCGGACGCCCAAGAAGAGAGCTTCGCCTTGATCAAGGAAAAACTGAGTACAGCGCCAGTGCTGGCGTATCCTGATTTTGATAAACTGTTTGAAGTTGAGTGTGATGCCAGTGGAATTAGGATTGGTGGTGTTTTGATGCAAGAGAAAAGGCCCATTGCGTACTTCAGTGAGAAGCTATGTGACGCACGGCAAAAGTGGGCAACGTATGATCAAGAATTTTATGCCATAGTGAGGGCATTGAAAGTATGGGAGCATTACTTAGTGGGGAAAGAATTCATTCTCTACACTGACCATCAGGACCTCAAGTATCTAGGAAGTCAGAAGCAACTTCGAAGCTCCATGCATGCCCGATGGTCCGCCTTCATAGATAAGTTCCCCTATAAGCTTATCCATAAGGCGGGAAAACAAAACGTAGTGGCGGACGCCTTGAGTCGGAGGGTTGCACTAATAAAAACCGTCAATCTGGAGACCGACTGCTTCGAACATATCAGAGGAGAGTACCTGGCGGATCCCGACTTCGGTAGCATTTGGGAGAAATGTAAAACCCAGCATGGAGATGGAGCGTATCACATCACGGATGAGTATCTAATGAGGGGTAACCAACTTTGTTTACCTTGCACTTCCATCCGCGAAAAAGTTATCCGCGATCTGCATGGCGGATCCCTGGGGGGACATTTTGGGCGAAACAAGACCTATGAAGCAGTAAGTTCCCGTTATTTCTGGCCCAAGATGAGGAGAGATGTGGCGTACCTAGTAGAACGATGCTATATCTGCCAGACCGCCAAGGGACACCCCACTAATGCTGGTTTGCAACTACCACTACCTGTACCAGAAACTATATGGGAGGATCTGTCCATGGATTTTGTCCTAGGGTTACCCAGAACTCAGAGGGGCATGGATTCCATCTTTATGGTTGTTGACCGATTCTCAAAAATGGCACACTTCATACCATGCCGAAAAACCAATGATGCATCGGCAACTGCTAAACTGTTCTTCAAGGAGGTCGTCAGACTACATGGCGTACCAAAGAGTATTGTCTCAAATCGTGACACGAAGTTTCTGAGTCACTTCTGGCGGACCTTGTGGGCTCTTTTTGATACTTCTCTGAAGTTTAGTACCACTGCCCACCCTCAGACAGACGGACAGATAGAAGCGATCAATAGAACTCTGGGAAACTTACTGCATAGCAAGTGCAAGGATAAGCCTCGGATGTGGGATGTGGTTCTAGCCCAAGCTGAGTTCGCCTACAACGGCTCTGTACATTCGAGAACCGGGAGATCACCATTTGAGGTAGTATACACAAAGTCCCCAAACCATGCCCTTGATATAGCATACCTTCCAAAGGGAAATGTGGCTGCCAACCAGCTGGCCCAGGACTATATGCAGATGCACCAAGAGGTAAGGGAGACTCTTGAGGATAGAAATCAGAAGTTAAAGGCTAAGGCGGATGAGCACCGCAGGGACCTACAGTTTGAAGTTGGAGATGAGGTCATGGTATATTTGGGCAAGGAGAGGCTCGCCAACACCGCAAGCAGCAAACTTCGGCCTAGGAGGTATGGGCCATATAAAATCACCAAAAAGATCAACGCCAATGCCTATCATATAGCATTGCCAAACTGGCTTGGCAAAGTCTCACCAGCGTTCAACATCCGTGACCTTAGCCCATGGAAATCGGATGGTCCTTTAGAGCTAAAAAAAAAACGAATCAGTGTCGGACTCTTTTAAAGAAGGAGAGAATGATGCGGACATCCGAACTGGCCACACTGATCGCGTGGACTCTAGCGGGTCTTCAAGAATCAAGCTCACAGAGGATGCACCTGGAAGGGCGGATCCCCAAGACATGCGAGCAAGGCGGATCTAGGAGTACGCCAGAAGGCGTATCCACATATGAGCATGGGCGGATCGCCAAGATTACTTCCTCAGGAAGTCGACCAACAGACAGTCTGACATTCTGACATTCCATACCTGCACCTCTGTACCTGTTGTCTGGGTGCATTACCTATCTTACCCTCTTATTATTAACTGTATTGTAACCCTAGTAGGGGTAGTCCCTGTCCTTTGCTTATCTTTTAGAGGTTGTATTTAAACCCTCATTTTGTAAGGATATGGCAACTTTTATCAATCAAATATCATTTCTCTTTGAGAATTAAGATTTATACCTTGTTATCGGGATTCACTCCTTCAAGTTAAGCTTGAGAAGAACATCTTTGTTGGTTTACGACTAAAACCTTCATTTCTCACTTTCAATCCATATCAAAAAATTCTGTCAAAAGGGCAATAATCGCCTAAGAAAGCTGGTACTTAAGTGAGACCGTTTGTGACTCCACCAGTGGCCTGTGAATTTTTCTAGTGAAGTTATTTAAGGCAAGTTATTATTGGTGATTTTTCAATTTGATCTGAGATGACGACTGATGAAACATCACAGGGTCCTACATCGGTAAAGACATCTATTCTGTCAAGAATAGGCGTATCAAACAGCAGAATTGCTGTAGAGATCTTTGATGGTACTGATCATTTTGGCATTTGGCAAAGCGAAGTTTTGGATGCCTTGTTTCAACAAGGTCTAGATATTGCCATTGAAGGAGAGAAACCAGAAGATGTTGAATAGAAGGATTGGAAAACAATAAACCGTTTGGCGTGTGGTACAATTCGATCATGCCTTTCCAGAGAGCAGAAATATGCATTCAGTAAGGAAACTTCTGCAAGTGTTTTGTGGAAGGCATTGGAGGACAAGTTCTTGAGGAAAAGCAGTCAAAATAAGCTTCATATGAAGAAAAGGTTGTTCAGGTTCTCATATGTTCCTGGTACGACGATGAATGATCACATCACGAGTTTCAATAAGCTTGTTGCCGACTTGATGAACTTGGACGCAACTTTTGGAGATGAAGATTTGGCATTGATGTTGTTGGGATCGCTTCCTGAGGAGTTTGAATTTCTTGAAACAACTTTACTTCATGGAAAGGCTGAGGTGTCTCTTAAAGAAGTGTGTGCTGCATTGTATAGCTACGAATTAAGAAAAAAAGATAAGAAAGAAAGTAGCAGTGGCGCAGCAGAAGCACTAGTCATGAGAGGCCGTTCCCAGAAGAAGAGTAAAGGCAAGAAGGAAAGGTCAAAATCTAGAGTTGGCAAAGATGAATGTGCCTTTTGCCGAGAGAAAGGGCACTGGAAGAAAGATTGCCCCAAGCTGAAGAACAAATCTGGTAAAGGGAAGGCTGTTGCAGATTCAATTGTTGCCGAGTATGATGATAACTCGGACTTTTCATTGGCTACCATGGCATCATCAAGTGGGTTGCAAGCATGGATTCTAGACTCAGGATGTAGCCACCATATGTGTCCTAATCGAGGGTGGTTCTTTGATTTCAAGGAAATAGATGGTGGAGTTGTTCACACAGCAAATGACAGTCCTTGTAAGACAGCTGGAATTGGTTCAATTCAGTTGAGGAATCATGATGGAGCAACCAGAACTTTAACAGATGTCAGATACGTGCCGAGCTTAACGAAGAATCTTATTTTAGTGGGAGTCTTGAGCAAAAAGGGGTTCACTATTGTTATCAAAGAAGATTCCATGAAGGTCAACTCTGGCGCACTTGTGGTAATGAAGGGAGTTCAAAGGAGCAACAACTTGTACTATTATGATGGTAGTACAATTACTGGAGCAGCAGCAGCGGTTCCCAGTGATGATAAAGAGCTAGAAGCAACTAGATTGTGGCATATGCGGTTGGGGCATGCAGGCGAAAAGTCCTTGAAAGCTTTGGCGAGTCAAGGGTTATTGAATGGAGTTCCGGCCTGCAAGTTAGATCTTTGTCAGCATTTTAACAAAGGGAAGCAGACGAGAGTGAAGTTTGGCACTGCAATCCATAATACCAAGGGTATTTTGGACTATGTTCACTCAGATGTATGGGGACCTTCCAAAACAGTTTCGTTGGGGGGTAAATCCTATTATGTTACCTTTGTTGACGATTTCTCTAGAAGAGTGTGGGTGTACACTATGAAGTCGAAGGATGAAGTATTGGGAATTTTTCTCATGTGGAAAAAGATGCTGGAGACTCAGACAGGAAGGAAGATCAAATGTCTCCGATCAGATAATGGTGGAGAGTACAAAAGTGACCCTTTCATGAAAGTTTGTCAAGATGAAGGAATTGTCCGACACTTCATAATAAGAAATACACCACAACAGAATGGGGTGGAAGAACAGATGAATCGAACTCTACTGGAGAAAGTTCGATGTATGTTGTCCAATGCTGGTTTGGGCAGACAGTTTTGGGCTGAGGCTGTAACATACAGTTAAAGATTATAATTCCTTACGTGTGTTTGGTTCCACTGCATACTACCACGTTAAGGAATCAAAGTTGGATCCGAGAGCAAAAGAAGCGGTATTTATGGGCATTTCCTCTGGAGTCAAAAGATATCGCTTATGGTGCCGTGAGTTCAAGAAGATAATCTTTAGCAGGGATGTTACCTTTGATGAATCCACCATATTGAAGAAGGTAGAAGATAAGCAAGCAAATGGTACTCCACAGTAGGTGGAGGATACTTCCAAATAGGTGGAGTTTGAAGGACGTTGAAAAATTGATCCAGCAACGGAATTCAATAGTCGTACTGTAGAAGGATCGGATGAAGAATGTGAGGTTCCAGCACAAGAATCACCACAACAAGAGATGCCAATTGCATTGAGAAAGCCACATAGAAATAGAAAAAAGCCTGCTCGCTATGAAGATACAGTGGCTTGTGCATCTTCAGTTGAAGAAATTCCTACCTCTTATTCTGAAGCTGTACAAAGTTCAGAAGATGAAAGATGGAGAAATGCTATGGATGAGGAGATGCAGTCCCTTGAAAAGAATCAGACATGGAAGCTAGCAAGTCTACCAAAGGGAAAGAAGGCAATTGGATGCAAATGGGTGGTTGCAATAAAGGAGGGATTTCCTGACAAGTCCAGTGTTCACTACAAGGCAAGGTTGGTGGCTAAAGGCTATGCTCAGAAGGAGGGAATTGATTATAATGAAGTATTTTCTCCAGTTGTAAAACACACCTCCATAAGAATATTGTTGGCTTTGGTAGCACAATTTGATTTGGAACTAGTTCAATTGGATGTAAAGACTGCGTTTTTACATGGGGACTTGGAGGAGGAAATCTATATGACTCAGCTAGAGGGATACAAGGTTCCTGGTAAGGAAAACTTAGTGTGCAAGTTGAGCAAATCATTGTATGGATTGAAGCAATCTCCAAGGTAGTGGTACAAGAGATTTGATAAGTTCATGATGGGGCAGAAGTACACCAGAAGCAAGTATGATCACTGTGTATATTTACGCAAGCTACAAGATGGATCATTTGTCTATCTTCTCCTTTATGTTGATGATATGTTGATTGCGTCAAAAAATAAAGGAGAGATAGAGAAATTGAAGGCTCAACTGAATAAAGAATTCGAAATGAAAGATTTAGGTGAGGCCAAGAAAATTCTCGGTATGGAGATAAGCAGAGATAGGAAATTGGGGAGACTTTGTTTGACTCAAAAGCAATATCTGAAGAAAGTACTAAGACATTTTGGCATGGATGAGAAGACAAAATCAGTCAGTACTCCACTTGCTTCTCATTTCAAACTTAGTGCAACTCTATCTCCAGAAAGTGATCAAGAACGAGAACATATGTCAAATGTTCCATATGCGAATGCAGTTGGTAGCTTGATGTATGCGATGGTGTGTATGTATATGCATAATCCTGGTAAAGGACATTGGCAAGCTGTGAAATGGATTCTACGGTATATCCAACATATTGTGGATGTTGGTTTGGTGTTTGAGCAGGATGTGAAAGTCGGCCAATACGTAGTGGGATATTGTGATTCAGACTATGCCAGTGATTTGGATAATCGGCGATCAACTACTGGTTATTTGTTTACCATAGCAAAGGAACCAGTTAGTTGGAGGTCTACCTTACAGTCGACAGTTGCTTTGTCTACGACAGAGGCATACTACATGGTAGTTACAGAAGCTGTTAAGGAGACGATTTGGCTTCAGGGGTTGCTAAAAGAGTTGGGAATTGGACAGAAGCATGTCAAAGTGCATTGTGACAGTCAAAGTGCTATTTATTTAGCAAAGAACCAAGTCTATCATGCAAGGACGAAGCATATCGACGTTTTATATGATTTTGTAAGGGAAATTCTTGAAGCGGGTCAAATACAGCGTCAGAAGATTCCGACCGCTGACAATCCTGCATATATGGCAACGAAGGTGGTAACATCAATCAAGTTTCAACATTGTTTGGACTTGATTAATGTCATCTCTACTTGAAGTTGCAATTTGAAGACACTACTGAGTATGAGAAAGGGTGGAGAGATAGTTTGGTTAATGTTTCTTAGAAGATCGCCAAGGTGGAGATTGTAGAAAAATGGCTCTCTTTTAAAGAATATCATAGTGTTAGCCTAAAGGGAAGAAGGGGAAAATGTGTATATTAGTTGTACAAAGTCCCACATTGGAAAGTTATACTCTTTGGGGGAGTTTGGAAGGCTATATATTTGGGCTTGGGTTTTAGGCTTAAGGCACCCCACAAAAAGCCTCCTCTAATTTCTAAGGCCTTGTTGTTTTCTCCTCCTTTCTCTATTGTAATTGCTCATTTGCAATAATATTTAATAGTGTCCAGGGACGTAGGCAATATTGGCCGAACCTCGTTAAATTCTGGTGTTTTCTCTATTTGTTTTATGCTTTAGCTTTCAATTTGCTAGTCGTTTCCGCAACATGTAATAACTTTTTAAGACACGTGGAATACATTTCTGCATTTAACTTACTTTAATTGATTACACTTTACGCAAGTTCAGGAGGCTAACTGAACATTTTATGTAAGTTGAAGGGGCTATCGGGATACTTTGAAAGTTCAGGGGGGCAATTAAGCTTTTTGGACAAGTTCAAGGAGCAAATGATGTATTAAGCCTTCTATTTATTTAATGATCTTACTTAATTTTCAATGCTCTATAACTCTAACTTAACTAATACATCAACATATGTTTTTGTAGCCTTTAATGTATCCATGATAACTATTTGATGACTTACAACTCTACATAATCCATTTCAGAATCCAAATCCCATGGCACTACATTTTTTCTTAGTATTCAATGTATTACATTACGGCTCTTTAAGATTGCGGTGAATTTGGGAACTTAAATAAATGATAAAAATAACTTACAGTATCAAGTTTTCTTAATTTATATATGTCCATTGTAAAAACAAGAGCAACAACATCAAGAAACTAACTATGAGCATTAATGTCGAAAATCATGTGCACTTCAGCACAAGAAGTACCGACTTGAATCACCCACAATGAATATTTGCTCATCTAATTCACAATCTGCCAATTTCAAATAAGAACCTTAACATATGCTATTATTTAGCACAAATTAAGGTTTAGATATCAATTCAGTACTGAAAAATAGTAAAAAGGAGAAAAACAGAAGAATGAATGGATAATGGCTATAGTGGCTTTTATGTGTGTTTCATTTTACTGTACTAGAAAAATTGTAATACAAAGTCAAAATCCCTTGATTTTTTCTATTTTTTATTTTGGGGGGAAAGGAGCAAATATAGGAGAAATCCAATTTTGATAACATCAAGATATTATTAAAAGGCCAATTCATAAAGCTCCATAAAATTAAGGGACTAAAAGAGTATTTAGCTAATGAGCACCGCCAAAGGATACGCCAGTAGAATGGCATACCAAGCAAATTATACGCCACAGGGGATCTTTGGATTCAACCATACGCCTCCGGATGATCAGACATCTTAAGAGGCTCGCAACCGCCATATCTCGAGGGATCCGCCATCCGGCATCATACTTCCAAAGGATGTCAGCGCTATCTTCCGCTATGGAAACCAAAACCATTAATGGCAAGTACTAATAGCTCCATAAATGAGCTAACGACCATACTTGAATAAACACTGTAACCACCATTAATGTGGCATTAATGGAGACATTCTAGTTACAAGATTGATGGTTACTACTATGCTAGTATAAATAGTCTTGCACCTCAAGCTATTGAGGTACACATCCTCATACTATTCTTCGTGCTTTTATTTTATTATTTTATACACTTTAGTGACTTTAGCATCGGAGTCCCCCAGCCGAACCCAATAATGCCCCCCACAGGTGGAGCTCCAATGTGAATTCAACCGGGTGATATCAAATTTCATGTTACATTGTCAACATGCATAATTCCATTTGGTCCCCAACTCCATTCACTTTGTGTAATGCCAAAAAGACATGGTTGTTCACTGCTTACCGCTAGAGCGAAGGGGCATTTAAAATCCTTGGCATCAAGGGTATGTTAGGTGATATTAATAGTGTAATAAAATTCCATGAACTTTAAAGTAATATTAGAAACCTTAAAGTTTCAAGCTTGTAAGACCTTCAAGGTTCTCTAGGGAAAAGGAGTATTATAAGGTTAAGAAAATAATAATTCCATTTACTATTGACATTTTCTCTTGCTTATATGGGTTCTACAATAGTCTAGATAAATGGTAGGGATGTCAACGGGACGGGACGGGGCGGGGCGATGAATGCATTTCTCATCCCCATATCCAACTAGTCGGGGATTCACCATCCACATCTCCGCGAGCTAAATGGGGACAAACTGATCCACATCCCCATCCCGCGAGGAATCTCCATCCCAATGGGCATCCTCATTCCCCATTTACCGATATTCCAAAAACGTTATTTATATTCCTTATTCCCCATTCACCGAGGGGAATCACCGTTTATGTTTAAAACATCAGTAAAGGAAAAAACGTTTAAGAAAAAGTGGCTAATAATACCAAGTATTAACAACCATTCTCAAAAATTTCAAATAAAAAAACTAAAAATTGAAAACAACTAATCACCTGATAAAAATGTACTTAAATCATCTAAAAAATCAATTATCATAGGGAATAATTCCTCATTGGGGATTAATGGGGCGGGGACAGGGATCCCCGCGGGGCGGGAATACCTTTCCCAATCCCCCACCACATCCCCGTCACTGGGGACAAAATTATCCTTATCCCCACCCTAGCGGGATCCTTATCGGGGATTGTCCATCTCCGTTGGGGCGGGTCACCGATGGGGACGGGGAATCCCCGCTCCATTTGCATCCCTAATAAAGGGGAATGCAAATTATTTTTGGTTCAGGGAATTTGCAGAAGTTATATTTAAGGTCGTAATTGAGAAGGTTGGTGAAGAAATGATACTTGTGCTTCTTCCAAAGCTTGTGGTGTCTCATCAATATAATGATAAAGTATTATTTGGCCCCTCACCTATCCAAAATTGTGTCATTTGGCCACTGACCTATTATTTGGTCACATTTGGCCATTGACCTATCTCATTTGGTGAAATTTCACCCAATTTGTATGAATACTTAACGGAATCGTTATCTCATTGTTAAGTAATGATATTTTGACACTTAAACTTGAAATGTGATATTTCTTAAAGTTTTTTTTTCCACATTATGTGGAAATAATTAATTAGATTAAAAGAACAAAAAAACAAAAAACAAATCTTAAACTAAAATCTATTAAGTTCAAGTGTCAAAATATCGTTACTTATCAATGAGATAATGATTCGGTTAAGTTTGAATCCAAATTGGATGAAAGTTCACCAATTTGGGATAGATCATGGACCAAATGTGACCAAATAATAGGTCAGAGACCAAATAATAAAATTTTAGATAAATCAAGGGTCAAATAGTACTTTAAGCCCTTAAACTTTGACAAGAGCGTAGTAATATATAATGGTTATATCAATTATTAGGAGTTAATTAGTTTATCAGGATAACCTTTAGTTGGTTAAGATAAGGTTGGTTGAGTCTATCTATAAATATGAATTAGTTCCCAAAGAAATTTAAGCAATTACTCTGTAAACTCATTGTTTCAATCCGATAATCATTTCATTCTCCTTTTCTTTTCAATATTCATCCCCTTTTTATTATTTTTTTTTTGTATAATTTGCGGTGTGCCGATAAAGTGCCAACTTATTTTAGCCACCAATAATCTTATGGACGCTCAATAACATTACTTCAAGAAGGATATGAGCTTATTTATAGTTGGATGTGTTTGTAGTGTTTGTTGGATGTGTTTGTGCCAGCTAATTGGATGCGTTGGTTGTGTTGTTGTCTTTGTGTGATAAAATGAGGAGGAGGAGGACTCTATTTATAGTTGAAAAGGTTGGTTATGGTTGCAAATATCCCCTAACTTCCCTCTACTAACTAATAACTTCTATTATTTTTAGTTTATTTAGTTGCTAGGAAGGTGGGTAGTTATGTTAGTTGGAGTTAGAGTACGAATAGCAAATTACTTATCTAACCATTCCACATATTCTATGCATGGGCTATAACTTCCAAACTTTATTTCTCCTTCCATATGAATCCTAATTAGACCCACGAACACATCTCGGATTCCTCAAGATGTATAGTTTCTGAAAAATTTGACCATTCGATACCCCAAATGATCAATTAAAGTGAAGTTGGTATGACAGACACATACTCTAACTTTCAAAATTTATTTCTCACTCCATATGGATCCGAATTAGGCCCACAAACACATCCAAATTCCTCAAGTTGTGTAGTTTCTGAAACTTTGAACCTTGTGAAGAAATCATCTGTTTGGTATCCCAAATGGCCAGTTGAAGTGACGTTGGTGCTGCTGGAAAAAGGTTCATTGCGACCTTCTATTTTCTCTCTCTTTTCTTTGAATTGGAGTTCAGCTTGTCGAGCTGAGAATGCCAGCTCTCCGAGCTAGCCCTTAGAAATCTTTTCCAGGCTGGCTGGGATTCAACTCGTCGAGCTAGGGGCCAACGGGTGCCGAAGGATGTTTTTGTATATTATTTCTGTATCTCTATTTTATACTTTGTAATAAAAATTTCGATATGGTTCTTAAAAATAGAATTTGTTCTTTGGGCCAACGTATTAAAAAATAATAATAATAATAAACCAATTTACCTTTACATCATGATACTTCATATGCTAATGGTTGTAATTTATAACTAAAATGGAACATTTATATATATGTATATTAAAATGGCTCTCCTTTAACATGTGAAATTAGACTAACATAATTATTGGAAATTTTTATTATTAAAAAAAATGCGAACTTCCTAATAACTTAGTAATTTTTGGGTTGATTGTGCGAAAATTATAGAAAATGATGGGTCATGAATTAAAATTTTAATATGGTTATTTTGTTTCTAATATTAAAATTAAAGTTTTTATATTATACCTGAATTGAATAACTTTAACTCATTATTTGAAAAATAAAAGTCAATAATAAAAACATTTAGAAACAACCTTTTAAATAAAAAAATTCAATTTTAAATAAGTTGTAAACTGCACTTACACTTTTTTTTTTTTGGTAGAAACAGGAAAGAAAACAAACCAACACCGAGACAAAAGCTAACCTGGGATCAGCCTAGGAAAGCTAACCCCAACTCTGTCCTCTAAAAGGAGAGAAGAAAGATAGATAGGAGGATCAGAAAGGGTGGAAACACCTAACATCCCCTCGTGCCCACCCGCCGCCAAGCGATCCGCAATTCGATTTTGTTCTCTGTAGATGTGGCTGAACTCTAAGGACTCAAAGGAGGAGCCAAGACTTCTTATTGCTTTGATAAGGTTCTGGCTACTAAGACAAAAAACATGATTATTAGAGATCATACTAATAGCCTCCATATTATCAGACTCCACAGCAAGCCTTTTAATACCCAGATTTCTGGCAAGCTTGACTCCAAAAAGAATACCCCAAAGTTTCGCTGAAAAGGATGAGCCCAAACCTAGGTTATGGGTGAATCCAGACAACCAGGCACCTCCCGCGTCCCTAAGCACGCCTCCAGCCGCGATCTTTCCATTGTTGAGACAGGAGCCATCCGTGTTCAACTTAACCACCCCATCCTTCGGCCTACACCACCCAACGAGTTGAACCTCTTTATTCTGGGTAGAATTGGCAAGGGGGTCCCCTTTGAAGTTCCCCGTAATGGTAAGGAGCTTTTTAGGGAAGAACTCGGGTAAGTTCTGAATAAAAACAGTCTTCTCATCAAAGATCTCATCGTTTCTCCACTTCCAAAGGTGGTGGCAGATAATAGCAAATAAAATGTCTCCCTGCTCCATGCTAGCCATTAACCTACCTTTAACCCCATTGGAGAACCAGTCATTCTCAAGGTAGGCTTCAAAGGAAATTAATCCCTAAAATCTCTCTAAGTCTCTGCATAGCTATATCTAAAAGTTCTACATAATTTAAATTAATCCCTAAAATCAATCTAATTCTCTGCATATCTATATATATAATATAAAACAGTAACGATGGAGCCGAGGTGTCACTTCCTCCTTTTTTACTGATAAAAAATATAATAAAAAATATAATATATTAACTTTAATTATATTATTATATTTATTTATAAAAAGATTATTTTATCCGTACTATATCTAAGAGTTCTACATAATTTAAATTAATCCCTAAAACCTCTCTAATTCTCTGCATATCTATATCTAAAAGTTATACATAATTTAAATTAATCCCTAAAATATCTCTAATTCTCTGCATATCTATATATAATATAAAACAGTAACGATGGAGCTGAGGTGTCACTTCCTCCTTTTTTACTGATAAAAAATATAATATAATATATAATATATTAACTTTAGTTATATTATTATATTTATTTATAAAAAATTTATTTTATCCGTACTATATCTAAGAGATCTACAGAATTTAAATTAATCCCTAAAATCTCTCTAAGTCTCTGCATATCTATATCTAAAAGTTCTACATAATTTAAATTAATCCCTAAAATCCATCTAATTCTCTGCATATCTATATATATAATATAAAACAGTAACGATGGAGCCGAGGTGTCACTTCCTCCTTTTTTACTGATAAAAAATATAATAAAAAATACAATATATTAACTTTAATTATATTATTACATTTATTTATCAAAAGATTATTTTATCCGTACTATATCTAAGAGTTCTACATAATTTAAATTAATCCCTAAAATCTCTCTAATTCTCTGCATATCTATATCTAAAAGTTATACATAATTTAAATTAATCCCTAAAATATCTCTAATTCTTTGCACATCTATATATAATATAAAACAGTAACGATGGAGCTAAGATGTCACTTCCTCCTTTTTTACTGATAAAAAATATAATATAAAATATAATATATTAACTTTAGTTATATTATTATATTTATTTATAAAAAGATTATTTTATCCATACTATATCTAAGAGTTCTACATAATTTAAATTAATCCCTAAAATCTCTCTAATTCTCTGCATATCTATATCTAAAAGTTTTACATAATTTAAATTAAATCCCTAAAATCTCTCTAAGTCTTTGCATATCTATATCTAAAAGTTCTACATAATTTAAATTAATCCCTAAAATCCATCTAATTCTCTTCATATCTATATATATAATATAAAACAGTAACGATGGAGCCGAGGTGTCACTTCCTCCTTTTTTACTGATAAAAAATATAATAAAAAATATAATATATTAACTTTAATTATATTATTATATTTATTTATAAAAAGATTATTTTATCCGTACTATATCTAAGAGACCTACAGAATTTAAATTAATTCCTAAAATCTCTCTAATTCTCTGCATATCTATATCTAAAAGTTTTACATAATTTAAATTAATCCCTAAAATATCTCTAATTCTCTGCATATCTATATATATAATATAAAACAGTAACGATGGAGCTGAGGTGTCACTTCCTCATTTTTTACTTATAAAAAATATAATATAAAATATAATATATTAACTTTAGTTATATTATTATATTTATTTATAAAAAGATTATTTTATCCGTACTATATCTAAGAGATCTACAGAATTTCAATAATCCCTAAAATCTCTCTAATTCTCTGCATATCTATATCTAAAAGTTTTACATAATTTAAATTAATCCCTAAAATCTCTCTAAGTCTCTGCATATCTATATCTAAAAGTTCTACATAATTTAAATTAATCCCTAAAATCCATCTAATTCTCTGCATATTTATATATATAATATAAAACAGTAACGATGGAGCCGAAGTGTCACTTCCTCTTTTTTTACTAATAAAAAATATAATAAAAAATATAATATATTAACTTTAATTATATTATTATATTTATTTATAAAAAGATTATTTTATCCGTACTATATCTAAGAGTTTTACATAATTTAAATTAATCCCTAAAATCTCTCTAATTCTCTGCATATCTATATCTAAAAGTTATACATAATTTAAATTAATATCTAAAATATCTCTAATTCTCTGCATATATATATATAATATAAAACAGTAACGATGGAGCTGAGGTGTCACTTCCTCCTTTTTTACTTATAAAAAATATAATATAAAATATAATATATTAACTTTAGTTATATTATTATATTTATTTATAAAAAGATT
This sequence comes from Euphorbia lathyris, assembly GCF_963576675.1. Lineage (NCBI taxonomy): Eukaryota > Viridiplantae > Streptophyta > Magnoliopsida > Malpighiales > Euphorbiaceae > Euphorbia > Euphorbia lathyris. The sequence continues at coordinate 68,390,243 of NC_088919.1, forward strand.
ATTTTATCCGTACTATATCTAAGAGATCTACAGAATTTAAATTAATCCCTAAAATCTCTCTAATTCTCTGCATATCTATATCTAAAAGTTTTACATAATTTAAATTAATCCCTAAAATCTCTCTAAGTCTCTGCATATCTATATCTAAAAGTTCTACATAATTTAAATTAGGCCCTAAATCCATCTAATTATCTGCATATCTATATATATAATATAAAACAGTAACGATGGAGCTGAGGTGTCACTTCCTCCTTTGTTACTGATAAAAAATATAATATATTTACTTTAGTTATATTATTATATTTATTTATAAAAAGATTATTTTATCCATACTATATCTAAGAGTTCTACATAATTTAAATTAATCCCTAAAATCTCTCTAATTCTCTGCATATCTATATCTAAAAGTTTTACATAATTTAAATTAATCCCTAAAATCTCTCTAAGTCTCTGCATATCTATATCTAAAAGTTCTACATAATTTAAATTAATCCCTAAAATCCATCTAATTCTCTGCATATCTATATATATAATATAAAACAGTAACGATGGAGCCGAAGTGTCACTTCCTCTTTTTTTAGTATTAAAAAATATAATAAAAAATATAATATATTAACTTTAATTATATTATTATATTTATTTATAAAAAGATTATTTTATCCGTACTATATCTAAGAGTTCTACATAATTTAAATTAATCCCTAAAATCTCTCTAATTCTCTGCATATCTATATCTAAAAGTTATACATAATTTAAATTAATATCTAAAATATCTCTAATTCTCTGCATATATATATATAATATAAAACAGTAACGATGGAGCTGAGGTGTCACTTCCTCCTTTTTTACTTATAAAAAATATAATATAAAATATAATATATTAACTTTAGTTATATTATTATATTTATTTATAAAAAGATTATTTTATCCGTACTATATCTAAGAGATCTACAGAATTTAAATTAATCCCTAAAATCTCTCTAATTCTCTGCATATCTATATCTAAAAGTTTTACATAATTTAAATTAATCCCTAAAATCTCTCTAAGTCTCTGCATATCTATATCTAAAAGTTCTACATAATTTAAATTAGGCCCTAAATCCATCTAATTCTCTGCATATCTATATATATAATATAAAACAGTAACGATGGAGCTGAGGTGTCACTTCCTCCTTTGTTACTGATAAAAAATATAATATATTTACTTTAGTTATATTATTATATTTATTTATAAAAAGATTATTTTATCCATACTATATCTAAGAGTTCTACATAATTTAAATTAATCCCTAAAATCTCTCTAATTCTCTGCATATCTATATCTAAAAGTTTTACATAATTTAAATTAATCCCTAAAATCTCTCTAAGTCTCTGCATATCTATATCTAAAAGTTCTACATAATTTAAATTAATCCCTAAAATCCATCTAATTCTCTGCATATCTATATATATAATATAAAACAGTAACGATGGAGCCGAGGTGTCACTTCCTCCTTTTTTACTGATAAAAAATATAATAAAAAATACAATATATTAACTTTAATTATATTATTACATTTATTTATCAAAAGATTATTTTATCCGTACTATATCTAAGAGTTCTACATAATTTAAATTAATCCCTAAAATCTCTCTAATTCTCTGCATATCTATATCTAAAAGTTATACATAATTTAAATTAATCCCTAAAATATCTCTAATTCTTTGCACATCTATATATAATATAAAACAGTAACGATGGAGCTGAGATGTCACTTCCTCCTTTTTTACTGATAAAAAATATAATATATTAACTTTAGTTATATTATTATATTTATTTATAAAAAGATTATTTTATCCATACTATATCTAAGAGTTCTACATAATTTAAATTAATCCCTAAAATCTCTCTAATTCTCTGCATATCTATATCTAAAAGTTTTACATAATTTAAATTAATCCCTAAAATCTTTCTAAGTCTTTGCATATCTATATCTAAAAGTTCTACATAATTTAAATTAATCCCTAAAATCCATCTAATTCTCTTCATATCTATATATATAATATAAAACAGTAACGATGGAGCCGAGGTGTCACTTCCTCCTTTTTTACTGATAAAAAATATAATAAACAATATAATATATTAACTTTAATTATATTATTATATTTATTTATAAAAAGATTATTTTATCCGTACTATATCTAAGAGACCTACAGAATTTAAATTAATTCCTAAAATCTCTCTAATTCTCTGCATATCTATATCTAAAAGTTTTACATAATTTAAATTAATCCCTAAAATATCTCTAATTCTCTGCATATCTATATATATAATATAAAACAGTAACGATGGAGCTGAGGTGTCACTTCCTCATTTTTTACTTATAAAAAATATAATATATTAACTTTAGTTATATTATTATATTTATTTATAAAAAGATTATTTTATCCGTACTATATCTAAGAGATCTACAGAATTTCAATAATCCCTAAAATCTCTCTAATTCTCTGCATATCTATATCTAAAAGTTTTACATAATTTAAATTAATCCCTAAAATCTCTCTAAGTCTCTGCATATCTATATCTAAAAGTTCTACATAATTTAAATTAATCCCTAAAATCCATCTAATTCTCTGCATATCTATATATATAATATAAAACAGTAACGATGGAGCTGAGGTGTCACTTCCTCCTTTGTTACTGATAAAAAATATAATATATTTACTTTAGTTATATTATTATATTTATTTATAAAAAGATTATTTTATCCATACTATATCTAAGAGTTCTACATAATTTAAATTAATCCCTAAAATCTCTCTAATTCTCTGCATATCTATATCTAAAAGTTTTACATAATTTAAATTAATCCCTAAAATCTCTCTAAGTCTCTGCATATCTATATCTAAAAGTTCTACATAATTTAAATTAATCCCTAAAATCCATCTAATTCTCTGCATATCTATATATATAATATAAAACAGTAACGATGGAGCCGAGGTGTCACTTCCTCCTTTTTTACTGATAAAAAATATAATAAAAAATACAATATATTAACTTTAATTATATTATTACATTTATTTATCAAAAGATTATTTTATCCGTACTATATCTAAGAGTTCTACATAATTTAAATTAATCCCTAAAATCTCTCTAATTCTCTGCATATCTATATCTAAAAGTTATACATAATTTAAATTAATCCCTAAAATATCTCTAATTCTTTGCACATCTATATATAATATAAAACAGTAACGATGGAGCTGAGATGTCACTTCCTCCTTTTTTACTGATAAAAAATATAATATATTAACTTTAGTTATATTATTATATTTATTTATAAAAAGATTATTTTATCCATACTATATCTAAGAGTTCTACATAATTTAAATTAATCCCTAAAATCTCTCTAATTCTCTGCATATCTATATCTAAAAGTTTTACATAATTTAAATTAATCCCTAAAATCTTTCTAAGTCTTTGCATATCTATATCTAAAAGTTCTACATAATTTAAATTAATCCCTAAAATCCATCTAATTCTCTTCATATCTATATATATAATATAAAACAGTAACGATGGAGCCGAGGTGTCACTTCCTCCTTTTTTACTGATAAAAAATATAATAAAAAATATAATATATTAACTTTAATTATATTATTATATTTATTTATAAAAAGATTATTTTATCCGTACTATATCTAAGAGACCTACAGAATTTAAATTAATTCCTAAAATCTCTCTAATTCTCTGCATATCTATATCTAAAAGTTTTACATAATTTAAATTAATCCCTAAAATATCTCTAATTCTCTGCATATCTATATATATAATATAAAACAGTAACGATGGAGCTGAGGTGTCACTTCCTCATTTTTTACTTATAAAAAATATAATATATTAACTTTAGTTATATTATTATATTTATTTATAAAAAGATTATTTTATCCGTACTATATCTAAGAGATCTACAGAATTTCAATAATCCCTAAAATCTCTCTAATTCTCTGCATATCTATATCTAAAAGTTTTACATAATTTAAATTAATCCCTAAAATCTCTCTAAGTCTCTGCATATCTATATCTAAAAGTTCTACATAATTTAAATTAATCCCTAAAATCCATCTAATTCTCTGCATATCTATATATATAATATAAAACAGTAACGATGGAGCTGAGGTGTCACTTCCTCCTTTGTTACTGATAAAAAATATAATATATTTACTTTAGTTATATTATTATATTTATTTATAAAAAGATTATTTTATCCATACTATATCTAAGAGTTCTACATAATTTAAATTAATCCCTAAAATCTCTCTAATTCTCTGCATATCTATATCTAAAAGTTTTACATAATTTAAATTAATCCCTAAAATCTCTCTAAGTCTCTGCATATCTATATCTAAAAGTTCTACATAATTTAAATTAATCCCTAAAATCCATCTAATTCTCTGCATATCTATATATATAATATAAAACAGTAACGATGGAGCCGAGGTGTCACTTCCTCCTTTTTTACTGATAAAAAATATAATAAAAAATACAATATATTAACTTTAATTATATTATTACATTTATTTATCAAAAGATTATTTTATCCGTACTATATCTAAGAGTTCTACATAATTTAAATTAATCCCTAAAATCTCTCTAATTCTCTGCATATCTATATCTAAAAGTTATACATAATTTAAATTAATCCCTAAAATATCTCTAATTCTTTGCACATCTATATATAATATAAAACAGTAACGATGGAGCTGAGATGTCACTTCCTCCTTTTTTACTGATAAAAAATATAATATATTAACTTTAGTTATATTATTATATTTATTTATAAAAAGATTATTTTATCCATACTATATCTAAGAGTTCTACATAATTTAAATTAATCCCTAAAATCTCTCTAATTCTCTGCATATCTATATCTAAAAGTTTTACATAATTTAAATTAATCCCTAAAATCTTTCTAAGTCTTTGCATATCTATATCTAAAAGTTCTACATAATTTAAATTAATCCCTAAAATCCATCTAATTCTCTTCATATCTATATATATAATATAAAACAGTAACGATGGAGCCGAGGTGTCACTTCCTCCTTTTTTACTGATAAAAAATATAATAAAAAATATAATATATTAACTTTAATTATATTATTATATTTATTTATAAAAAGATTATTTTATCCGTACTATATCTAAGAGACCTACAGAATTTAAATTAATTCCTAAAATCTCTCTAATTCTCTGCATATCTATATCTAAAAGTTTTACATAATTTAAATTAATCCCTAAAATATCTCTAATTCTCTGCATATCTATATATATAATATAAAACAGTAACGATGGAGCTGAGGTGTCACTTCCTCATTTTTTACTTATAAAAAATATAATATATTAACTTTAGTTATATTATTATATTTATTTATAAAAAGATTATTTTATCCGTACTATATCTAAGAGATCTACAGAATTTCAATAATCCCTAAAATCTCTCTAATTCTCTGCATATCTATATCTAAAAGTTTTACATAATTTAAATTAATCCCTAAAATCTCTCTAAGTCTCTGCATATCTATATCTAAAAGTTCTACATAATTTAAATTAATCCCTAAAATCCATCTAATTCTCTGCATATCTATATATATAATATAAAACAGTAACGATGGAGCTGAGGTGTCACTTCCTCCTTTGTTACTGATAAAAAATATAATATATTTACTTTAGTTATATTATTATATTTATTTATAAAAAGATTATTTTATCCATACTATATCTAAGAGTTCTACATAATTTAAATTAATCCCTAAAATCTCTCTAATTCTCTGCATATCTATATCTAAAAGTTTTACATAATTTAAATTAATCCCTAAAATCTCTCTAAGTCTCTGCATATCTATATCTAAAAGTTCTACATAATTTAAATTAATCCCTAAAATCCATCTAATTCTCTGCATATCTATATATATAATATAAAACAGTAACGATGGAGCCGAGGTGTCACTTCCTCCTTTTTTACTGATAAAAAATATAATAAAAAATACAATATATTAACTTTAATTATATTATTACATTTATTTATCAAAAGATTATTTTATCCGTACTATATCTAAGAGTTCTACATAATTTAAATTAATCCCTAAAATCTCTCTAATTCTCTGCATATCTATATCTAAAAGTTATACATAATTTAAATTAATCCCTAAAATATCTCTAATTCTTTGCACATCTATATATAATATAAAACAGTAACGATGGAGCTGAGATGTCACTTCCTCCTTTTTTACTGATAAAAAATATAATATATTAACTTTAGTTATATTATTATATTTATTTATAAAAAGATTATTTTATCCATACTATATCTAAGAGTTCTACATAATTTAAATTAATCCCTAAAATCTCTCTAATTCTCTGCATATCTATATCTAAAAGTTTTACATAATTTAAATTAATCCCTAAAATCTTTCTAAGTCTTTGCATATCTATATCTAAAAGTTCTACATAATTTAAATTAATCCCTAAAATCCATCTAATTCTCTTCATATCTATATATATAATATAAAACAGTAACGATGGAGCCGAGGTGTCACTTCCTCCTTTTTTACTGATAAAAAATATAATAAAAAATATAATATATTAACTTTAATTATATTATTATATTTATTTATAAAAAGATTATTTTATCCGTACTATATCTAAGAGACCTACAGAATTTAAATTAATTCCTAAAATCTCTCTAATTCTCTGCATATCTATATCTAAAAGTTTTACATAATTTAAATTAATCCCTAAAATATCTCTAATTCTCTGCATATCTATATATATAATATAAAACAGTAACGATGGAGCTGAGGTGTCACTTCCTCATTTTTTACTTATAAAAAATATAATATATTAACTTTAGTTATATTATTATATTTATTTATAAAAAGATTATTTTATCCGTACTATATCTAAGAGATCTACAGAATTTCAATAATCCCTAAAATCTCTCTAATTCTCTGCATATCTATATCTAAAAGTTTTACATAATTTAAATTAATCCCTAAAATCTCTCTAAGTCTCTGCATATCTATATCTAAAAGTTCTACATAATTTAAATTAATCCCTAAAATCCATCTAATTCTCTGCATATCTATATATATAATATAAAACAGTAACGATGGAGCTGAGGTGTCACTTCCTCCTTTGTTACTGATAAAAAATATAATATATTTACTTTAGTTATATTATTATATTTATTTATAAAAAGATTATTTTATCCATACTATATCTAAGAGTTCTACATAATTTAAATTAATCCCTAAAATCTCTCTAATTCTCTGCATATCTATATCTAAAAGTTTTACATAATTTAAATTAATCCCTAAAATCTCTCTAAGTCTCTGCATATCTATATCTAAAAGTTCTACATAATTTAAATTAATCCCTAAAATCCATCTAATTCTCTGCATATCTATATATATAATATAAAACAGTAACGATGGAGCCGAGGTGTCACTTCCTCCTTTTTTACTGATAAAAAATATAATAAAAAATACAATATATTAACTTTAATTATATTATTACATTTATTTATCAAAAGATTATTTTATCCGTACTATATCTAAGAGTTCTACATAATTTAAATTAATCCCTAAAATCTCTCTAATTCTCTGCATATCTATATCTAAAAGTTATACATAATTTAAATTAATCCCTAAAATATCTCTAATTCTTTGCACATCTATATATAATATAAAACAGTAACGATGGAGCTGAGATGTCACTTCCTCCTTTTTTACTGATAAAAAATATAATATATTAACTTTAGTTATATTATTATATTTATTTATAAAAAGATTATTTTATCCATACTATATCTAAGAGTTCTACATAATTTAAATTAATCCCTAAAATCTCTCTAATTCTCTGCATATCTATATCTAAAAGTTTTACATAATTTAAATTAATCCCTAAAATCTCTCTAAGTCTTTGCATATCTATATCTAAAAGTTCTACATAATTTAAATTAATCCCTAAAATCCATCTAATTCTCTTCATATCTATATATATAATATAAAACAGTAACGATGGAGCCGAGGTGTCACTTCCTCCTTTTTTACTGATAAAAAATATAATAAAAAATATAATATATTAACTTTAATTATATTATTATATTTATTTATAAAAAGATTATTTTATCCGTACTATATCTAAGAGACCTACAGAATTTAAATTAATTCCTAAAATCTCTCTAATTCTCTGCATATCTATATCTAAAAGTTTTACATAATTTAAATTAATCCCTAAAATATCTCTAATTCTCTGCATATCTATATATATAATATAAAACAGTAACGATGGAGCTGAGGTGTCACTTCCTCATTTTTTACTTATAAAAAATATAATATATTAACTTTAGTTATATTATTATATTTATTTATAAAAAGATTATTTTATCCGTACTATATCTAAGAGATCTACAGAATTTCAATAATCCCTAAAATCTCTCTAATTCTCTGCATATCTATATCTAAAAGTTTTACATAATTTAAATTAATCCCTAAAATCTCTCTAAGTCTCTGCATATCTATATCTAAAAGTTCTACATAATTTAAATTAATCCCTAAAATCCATCTAATTCTCTGCATATCTATATATATAATATAAAACAGTAACGATGGAGCCGAAGTGTCACTTCCTCCTTTTTTACTAATAAAAAATATAATAAAAAATATAATATATTAACTTTAATTATATTATTATATTTATTTATCAAAAGATTATTTTATCCGTACTATATCTAAGAGTTCTACATAATTTAAATTAATCCCTAAAATCTCTCTAATTCTCTGCATATCTATATCTAAAAGTTATACATAATTTAAATTAATCCCTAAAATATCTCTAATTCTTTGCACATCTATATATAATATAAAACAGTAACGATGGAGCTGAGATGTCACTTCCTCCTTTTTTACTGATAAAAAATATAATATATTAACTTTAGTTATATTATTATATTTATTTATAAAAAGATTATTTTATCCATACTATATCTAAGAGTTCTACATAATTTAAATTAATCCCTAAAATCTCTCTAATTCTCTGCATATCTATATCTAAAAGTTTTACATAATTTAAATTAATCCCTAAAATCTCTCTAAGTCTTTGCATATCTATATCTAAAAGTTCTACATAATTTAAATTAATCCCTAAAATCCATCTAATTCTCTTCATATCTATATATATAATATAAAACAGTAACGATGGAGCCGAGGTGTCACTTCCTCCTTTTTTACTGATAAAAAATATAATAAAAAATATAATATATTAACTTTAATTATATTATTATATTTATTTATAAAAAGATTATTTTATCCGTACTATATCTAAGAGACCTACAGAATTTAAATTAATTCCTAAAATCTCTCTAATTCTCTGCATATCTATATCTAAAAGTTTTACATAATTTAAATTAATCCCTAAAATATCTCTAATTCTCTGCATATCTATATATATAATATAAAACAGTAACGATGGAGCTGAGGTGTCACTTCCTCATTTTTTACTTATAAAAAATATAATATATTAACTTTAGTTATATTATTATATTTATTTATAAAAAGATTATTTTATCCGTACTATATCTAAGAGATCTACAGAATTTCAATAATCCCTAAAATCTCTCTAATTCTCTGCATATCTATATCTAAAAGTTTTACATAATTTAAATTAATCCCTAAAATCTCTCTAAGTCTCTGCATATCTATATCTAAAAGTTCTACATAATTTAAATTAATCCCTAAAATCCATCTAATTCTCTGCATATCTATATATATAATATAAAACAGTAACGATGGAGCCGAAGTGTCACTTCCTCCTTTTTTACTAATAAAAAATATAATAAAAAATATAATATATTAACTTTAATTATATTATTATATTTATTTATCAAAAGATTATTTTATCCGTACTATATCTAAGAGTTCTACATAATTTAAATTAATCCCTAAAATCTCTCTAATTCTCTGCATATCTATATCTAAAAGTTATACATAATTTAAATTAATCCCTAAAATATCTCTAATTCTTTGCACATCTATATATAATATAAAACAGTAACGATGGAGCTGAGATGTCACTTCCTCCTTTTTTACTGATAAAAAATATAATATATTAACTTTAGTTATATTATTATATTTATTTATAAAAAGATTATTTTATCCATACTATATCTAAGAGTTCTACATAATTTAAATTAATCCCTAAAATCTCTCTAATTCTCTGCATATCTATATCTAAAAGTTTTACATAATTTAAATTAATCCCTAAAATCTCTCTAAGTCTTTGCATATCTATATCTAAAAGTTCTACATAATTTAAATTAATCCCTAAAATCCATCTAATTCTCTTCATATCTATATATATAATATAAAACAGTAACGATGGAGCCGAGGTGTCACTTCCTCCTTTTTTACTGATAAAAAATATAATAAAAAATATAATATATTAACTTTAATTATATTATTATATTTATTTATAAAAAGATTATTTTATCCGTACTATATCTAAGAGACCTACAGAATTTAAATTAATTCCTAAAATCTCTCTAATTCTCTGCATATCTATATCTAAAAGTTTTACATAATTTAAATTAATCCCTAAAATATCTCTAATTCTCTGCATATCTATATATATAATATAAAACAGTAACGATGGAGCTGAGGTGTCACTTCCTCATTTTTTACTTATAAAAAATATAATATATTAACTTTAGTTATATTATTATATTTATTTATAAAAAGATTATTTTATCCGTACTATATCTAAGAGATCTACAGAATTTCAATAATCCCTAAAATCTCTCTAATTCTCTGCATATCTATATCTAAAAGTTTTACATAATTTAAATTAATCCCTAAAATCTCTCTAAGTCTCTGCATATCTATATCTAAAAGTTCTACATAATTTAAATTAATCCCTAAAATCCATCTAATTCTCTGCATATCTATATATATAATATAAAACAGTAACGATGGAGCCGAAGTGTCACTTCCTCCTTTTTTACTAATAAAAAATATAATAAAAAATATAATATATTAACTTTAATTATATTATTATATTTATTTATAAAAAGATTATTTTATCCGTACTATATCTAAGAGTTCTACATAATTTAAATTAATCCCTAAAATCTCTCTAATTCTCTGCATATCTATATCTAAAAGTTATACATAATTTAAATTAATATCTAAAATATCTCTAATTCTCTGCATATCTATATATAATATAAAACAGTAACGATGGAGCTGAGGTGTCACTTCCTCCTTTTTTACTTATAAAAAATATAATATAAAATATAATATATTAACTTTAGTTATATTATTATATTTATTTATAAAAAGATTATTTTATCCGTACTATATCTAAGAGATCTACAGAATTTAAATTAATCCCTAAAATCTCTCTAATTCTCTGCATATCTATATCTAAAAGTTTTACATAATTTAAATTAATCCCTAAAATCTCTCTAAGTCTCTGCATATCTATATCTAAAAGTTCTACATAATTTAAATTAGGCCCTAAATCCATCTAATTCTCTGCATATCTATATATATAATATAAAACAGTAACGATGGAGCTGAGGTGTCACTTCCTCCTTTGTTACTGATAAAAAATATAATATATTTACTTTAGTTATATTATTATATTTATTTATAAAAAGATTATTTTA